>NC_080042.1:26563984-26746251 GCF_012489685.1 Lotus japonicus | reverse complement strand
GAGTAGCCCTCACCGGTGGGTCTTCCAGCTTCTTCCTCAAGATGTTCTCCAAACTCTTCTCCTTGATTTCTGGGAATCTCCTCAAACGAACCTTAAGAAAAAATCACAGAAATCAACACCAAGAGTCAGAAACTCAGCAATCAAAGAGTCCTAGGGTTACACAGTACACTACCACCTCCTTGGTACGACAATCTAACGCGTTAAGACAAGTTTTCGAAAAATCGGATTCTCCTCCCCCCTTGATATAGCTCTCGGCCACTTTCCTTAATTGGGAGGGTCGATTTTTCTTCGATCAAACTTGGTTCCTAGGTTAACATAAGCCGTAACTAAGACGGTTCTAGGCTCAGAAAAATTTTCGGATCGAAAACTGATATAGGGGCAGTTTGGTCATTATTTTTAGCTCAGAATTTCAAAATTGGATTTTTGAAAAACAAATTGGATGGGGACGTCCACAACGACGTTTATGACGACAAATCCTACTAGCACTAAGCCAAGTCGATAGATTAGAGCGTAAAGGTTGCGACTTTGCCGAAAAATGGGTATTTAGGGTAGAAATTGATCCCGGCGGCATTTCGTCGACATTTGACAAAATCTAATCCGCAGAACACGCTCAGGAGCATGCAGGGAAGAAGTTTAGACGCTGAAATCAGCTGATTTGAACAGTTTTTCAAAAACCTCAAAATTTTGAACTCAGAAAGTCGCAGGAGAAATGGACAGAAACGACGATTCGAAGGAGAGTATAGATTACCTACCTCGAGGTCTTCAATTAGTGACGATCGGTGAAGCAAACGGGCAAGAAACGACGAAGATCCGGATCTCTCTCTCTCTCTAGGAACTCGCGGTTTTGGGGGTGGGGAAAATGGGTTTTTTTTCTCAAAAATCTAATTTTCAAGCTATTTATAGGTTTTGGAAAAAAACGGAAAAATGATTTTTTTGCGATTCCGATTTTTCCTGCGCGTTCCTCTGCGCATTCTAAGATAGGTTCTGGCGACAGAATTCCAGAACTCAAAACAGGATTCTTGGAATTAAACCAAAAGATCCAAAATCGGCATAAGTCGGTGTAAGTCGGTTTATCCCGAAAAACTACTTTTTGCAGTGATCGTCGGATGAGAAAACTTCCTTCTGAAGAAAGATTAGGAATGATAAGAGAAGTAGGAGATCGCGGGTGGAATCTTCATTTGAGTTTCCGGATAGAAAAAGTCTTCATCGTCTGTCGATCTTAGGTTTTTCGAACTATCAGGGATTCCGTTTCGGCAAACTTCCGAGAATTGGAATTTGACGTTCGTACTTTCCAGGATTTCGCATCGAAATGGTTGTTTAAGGACGGAAAAGAGAAGTTCTAACATTTCTCTGAGGATTTTTGGAATTAGTTTCCATCGTGTCCTAAAGCGTAAATTAACTATTCACTAATACCTTCGACCTAGGATTAAGCGTATGTTAGTTGTGCTATAACTCTTTCGGTTTTTCGATACATTCTTGGACTTTTCCTGAACCTCTTTCCTTCCCAAATTTATCTTAATCAAATAACTCTTTTATTTTATTCACTTATCCAAAGCGTTAAAACTTGGGCCTTACACAAACGTTAGTTAAAATATGCATAACCAGTGAATAATTGTCTGAAAACATAAAAGTAAAAGCGAATTGTTCAGGATAGAGAGTTGGCCATTAGCCAAAGCGTGTCAGCAGCTGATCGATTTTCTGAGCAAGAGTCATGAACTGCTGGTTGATGTGGTCACGGTGGTCTTCAAAGTCTTCTCTGGTGACAAATTGAGTCGCCACGACTTGAGCACTTGAGCTTCCACCTTCATTCTTGAAATCAGCTTGAAGTCCCTCAAATTCATCTTCTTCTTTTCCATCAGCAGAACTGTTCAGTTGTGACTCTGTATCATCTGCCTCTTCAAGCATCTTCCCCTTTCCTTTGTCAGTGTTGGCTTTCTCAGAATGAGGAACAACTTCAGGAATGTGAGTGGGTAGGAGTACAAACACCCAAGTTCCAAATTTCAGTGAGAGCGCGGAGGTCCGATTCATGAGAGAATATGGCAGAGTACCAACATATCCCTCAGAGACACTCAATTTCCAGAACTCTGGATCAGGAACTTTGCAAGCTTGAAGTTGGAACAAGTAGTTGTCACCTTCTTGTCGTTTCCATGTGGCGGAGAGCTGATTGCTTGAAGACTTGTCAATCTTTCTTGCCAGAAGGTTCAGGTAGCTTTTGAACGATCCCTTGGTAGTCCTCAAGGTGCGTCTGCGTTTGATAGCACAGGACACTAGCGTCTGAAGGCGCCTCTTTCTTGCTTGAGAGAAATAGAGAACAGTACCGGATCTGCTTGCCTTCTTAGTGCTTGCTTCCGTGAACGGTTTGAGAGTAGAAGTCATATGCTCATCAGCAATCAATGACTTAGGCAAAGATTGAACAAGTTGGAATGCAGAGGCATTCTCTTGTGCACCGACAGTTTGGTCAGTGATGAAAGCAGGGTTCATGATAGGGTTTGGTTGAGATGTGGGTGGTTCATTTGTTGTTTCAGTCAGAGGTTCATTGAGGTTTGTGTTTGGTGGGAGTTTTGGCAATGGTTCAGTGTGGTGTTGTGAATGTGTTGGATAGGAGTGTGGTGTTTGAGTATTGTCAACAAACAGTGAATCCAGAAATTCTTTGTTTGACATTTCAGAAGGAAGTTCTTGATAAGGTAAGAGAGAGTTTGCTAACCTTGTGTGAAGGACAAAGTCCTCATCAAAGAAGGGCTCCTCAGGTTCAGCAGAGAGAATCTTCCTTTTCCGATATGCAGGTTGTGGTTCAACAGTAACTTGAGGTTCTTCAAATTGCTTCCTCAATCTCTTTAGCTTTTTGGGTTCAGCCTTCTTGACAGGCGGAGAACCTTTTCCTGATCTGGTTCTTGAAGCGATGGGGTTGGATTGAGACTGCAATGGTTCACCACTCTTCACAATCTTGATTCGAACAGACTGTTCTTCCTCGTCCTCAGGGAACGGTGCGATGCGGAGAGATGCAGGAACAGTTCTCTTGGACGGTTTCTTCTTCGACACATCGGACAGTTCTGTCAGATTTTTCTTCCTTGTCTGGACAGTCTGTTCATCAGATACCTTTCCTTTTCCTCTGGTGTTTTTCCTCGTTCTGGGCAAGTATTCTTCAGGAACTTCAGAGGCATCAAAGGGAATGTGCATTTTGCTCACATCTCCCAGTCTGATCGGTGAAGGAAAGATCACATCTTCATTCAAGCGATCCTCTGATTCCAGAAACTCTTTGATAACACCTTTCTTTTCGAGAATAACAGTCAGCAGCGAGCCAAAAGGAAGGTATCCTTGGCTTTTCTCCAGATAATTGATCAAGTAGTTCCACATCAAGTGTGCAGGGTTAATTTTCACTCTTTTCAAGATCTTGTACAATGCGTACCTTGCATGAGCATTTACATAATTTCTTGCACCATCCTTTGGTAAGACAACCTTGCTAATCACAGCATTGTTGAACTTGACATCATCAATGAGATTGCCCACTTCCACAGTCAGTGGTTCCTCTTGGTTCTTCCAAATGCACTTCCAGTCATCAACTTTTGCAAACCAATTTGGGGAATATTTTTCACCAACTTCCAGCTTCACATTCAGTGCTTCAGCCATGTCGTTGAGAGTCACTAAGATGATCTTGTCATTTACCTTGGACTTAATGACTTGTCTGTGATTTATCACAACGGCACAGTCATAAAATTCCTTTACCAAAGGCACATACACTTCGCGTTGAGCCATGGTGTACACGGTCTCCCAGTCCTGATGAAGTAAGTCTGCAAGCCCAGCCATCTTCACGAAGGCAAACACCTTCAGATCAAAGTACCTTGGGGACACAAGAGAGTTGTCACCCAGTTTCTCAGTTTTCACGGCTCCAACCTCCTGGAGTTGAACAGAGCGTTGACGGTTGATCCTCTCGGTTCTCCTCTGGATGATCTCCATTTCTTCAGCAGAGTAAGGTGTTTTACCACCTTTCTTGGATTGTGCCTTAGATTTGGAAGGGGCTTTGGAAGAGGTAGCAAGAACTCCGGCCATTTGGGAATGAGAAGAAGTTTCAGAGAAGGCTTAGGGTTTCTTGGAAGAGAGAGAGAGTAAGTGTCAAATGAAGTGAGGTGAAAGAGAGAGAAGGAAATCTTTTGGATATATTTGATTTGGAATAAGGAATGGCAGTTTTGGATGGTGTGCAGATGGCGGTTTTCTTTTCATGAGAGAGAAACTATTAAACAATTGAGCAGTTGAGACCACGCGCGTTAAAAGTAAGAAAGATAACTGCTTCGCATTTAATGTGATGGGACCTTTCAAAGTTCACTGTTGTAGCACGTGCAAGAGTAATGATGCTTTGAACTAAACGATGTCTTTGCCAGCTGTTAACCAAACGATATAGATTTCCTGAGAGCAACTTCATTGAACGGAGAGTTGTTGAACGATATGATCTACTGGTTGAACAGTGAGGAGACAGAACAGTGCGGATGTCCTTCGAAGAACGAAACCTGCAAAATAGAAACCTTTGTTTCCATACCTTTTATTGAGCAGAGAGCATATTTATCCTTGTTCTTAGATCTGAGAATCTGCCTTCTAAAAGAGGTTTCGTGAGAATGTCAGCAAGTTGATCTTTTGTGTGTATATGAGATATATCAATGTTTCCCTTTGCCACAAGGTCTCTAATGAAATGATGTTTGATCTCAATGTGCTTTGTTCTTGAATGCTGAACTGGATTCTTGGCAATATTGATGGCACTTGTGTTATCACATAAAAGAGGTATCTTGTTTTCATGAATGTTGTAATCCTCAAGTTGATGCTTTATCCATAGGAGTTGTGTACAACAAGAACTTGCTGCCACATATTCAGCTTCAGCAGTGGATAAGGAAATAGTGCTTTGACGTTTACTTGTCCAGGATACTAAACAGTTTCCCAGAAAGTGACATCCTCCACTAGTGCTTTTCCGTTCAACTCGATCACCAGCATAATCCGCATCACAAAATCCTTTCAACCTGAAATCTTCACCTTTCTCATATAATAGACCAAGATTAGCAGTACCAATTAAATATCTAAAGATTCGCTTAACAGCACTAAGATGAGATTGCTGTGGGTTTACCTGAAACCTTGCACATAGACAAACGCTAAACATTATGTCTGGTCTGCTGGACGTTAAATAAAGAAGTGAACCAATCATCCCTCTGTACGATGTTGGGTCAACTGGTGAGCTTTCATCACTTTTGTCCAGAACAGTGTTGGGATACATAGGAGTACTCATCTCATTTGACTTGTGCATGTTGTATTTCTTGAGCATATCCTTTATGTACTTGGACTGATGTATGAAGATCTTGTCTTTCTCTTGCTTGATTTGAAGTCCCAGAAAGAATTTCAGTTCTCCCATCATACTCATTTCAAATTCACTTTGCATGAGAGTGGAAAATTCTTTACACAGTTTATCGCTAGTTGCACCGAAGATGATATCATCAACATACAATTGTACAAGGATGTAGTCGTCCTTCAATTGCTTCCTGAAGAGGGTGTTGTCAATCTTTCCTCTTGAAAAACCATTCTTCATGAGAAAGTTGCTTAGACGATCATACCAAGCCCTTGGGGCTTGTTTTAAACTGTACAGAGCTTTCTTCAACCTGTACACGTAGTCTGGAGTAGATGGTTCTTCAAAGCCTGGAGGTTGCTTCACATAGACTTCCTCTTCAATTACTCCGTTCAGAAAGGCGCTTTTGACATCCATTTGATATAGCTTGATGGAATGTTGACATGCAAAAGCTAGGAGTATCCTTATTGCTTCAATTCTTGCAACTGGTGCAAAGGTTTCAGTGTAGTCAATTCCTTCTTGTTGGTTGTAACCTTGTGCTACTAGTCTCGCTTTGTTTCTAGTGACTTTCCCATTTTCATCCATCTTGTTTCTGAAGACCCATTTAGTACCAATGATAGATTTTCCAGTTGGTCTTGGAACTAGGGTCCATACTTGACTTCTTTCAAATTGATTTAGTTCTTCTTGCATAGCTAGAATCCATCCTTCATCTTGTAGAGCCTCTTCAACGTTCTTTGGTTCAATCTCTGAGATGAATGCGCTGTTTGATTCTTCTCTGAATGCTGATCTGGTCTTTACTCTTTCTGATACACTTCCAATGATTTGCTCTGGTGGATGATCACTTTTGTATTTCCACTCCTTTGGAAGTGAGATTCCGCTTGAAGTCATGACTTGGTCAGACTGTTCAGGAATAGTACCAAGAGGTGACGGAGATTGATCTTCATGAACTGATTCTGATGGTTGAGCTCTTGTTGTGTCGTCATCTGCTTCATCATGATCTGATAGGTCTAGATTGAGAAAATCTCTTTCTAAACGGTCAACGGCCTTGATTGAACTATCATCGAACTTGACATTGATAGATTCTTCAACAACTTTTGTTCTTGAGTTGTAAACTCTATAGGCTTTGGAGTGAGAAGAATATCCAAGGAGAATTCCTTGATCAGACTTATTGTCAAATTTTCCGATGTTGTCCTTGGTGTTGAGAATGTAACACTTGCATCCAAATGGATGAAAGTACGATACAGTTGGCTTTCTATCTTTCCATAGTTCATATGGAGTCTTTTTCAACATGGGTCGCATAGATATTCTATTCTGAATGTAGCATGCAGTTTCAATAGCTTCAGCCCAGAAATACTTTGGTAGGGAGGTTTCACTGAGCATTGTCCTTGCCATCTCTTGAAGTGATCTGTTCTTCCGTTCAGCTACACCGTTTTGCTGTGGTGTTCTTGGAGCTGAGAACTGATGGCTGATACCTTCTTGTGCACAGAATTTTTCAAAATCTTCATTCACAAACTCTCCTCCTCTGTCACTGCGAATGGCTGTGATGCAGTAGCCCTTTTCATTTTGAACTCTTTTGCTGAAGATCTTGAATGCTTGGAATGTTTCATCCTTGCTTCTTAGGAAGTAGACCCAACAGAATCTTGTGTAGTCATCGATAATGACAAAAAAAAATCTTTTTCCAGAAACACTAGCTACCCTAGTGGGACCAAACAAATCCATATGTAAAAGGTCCAGAGGTTTGCTAGTACTGACAAAGTTTTTAGCACGACAGGAGGTACGATGCTGTTTGCTTTGAGTACATGCAGAACATGTAACATCAGATTTAATAGATAGTTTTGGCAAACCACGTACTAAGTCATTACTTATGATTTTAGTAATGGTCCTTAAGGATGCATGCCCTAGCTTCCTATGCCAAAGCCATGTATTATCTTCTGATGATACTAGACAAGTTACATTTTGAATTGCTAGTTTTTCCAAGTTCGTCTTATATAGATTCCCTTGTCTCTGAGCTTCAAAGATGATTTTGTCATCGGAATCAGTAACACTACACTTCACTTTATTAAAGGAAACAGTGAACCCACTATCACATAATTGACTTATGCTAAGTAGATTATGTTTTAACCCTTCAACTAATAAGACATTATTAATTACTGGAAGAGGTTCCTTACCAACAGTACCTTCTCCAACAATGAGTCCTTTTTGATTTCCACCAAAGGTTACAAATCCACCATCAGATCTAACTTGAATCTTGGGGAACATAGACTTTTCTCCCGTCATATGACGCGAGCATCCACTGTCCAGGTACCATTGTTGGCGTTTCCTTCGTTCTGTTAAGTAAATCTGCAACAAGAATTATTGATTTCTTAGGTACCCAGATTTTCTTGGGTCCTATAGGGTTAGTTGCACGCTTGGGAGGAATCTTCTTCTCATAGAAGATTTTCTTTCCTTCCCTTTCTATTGAACAGTTCACAACAAATTTAGATTCACTATCAATAGAGGAAGTAAACGATATATCAGACATAGTTTCATTAGACGGTTCACGGCTGTCAAAACCCAGACCACTTTTATCATATAAGTCTCTACTGTTTCCACATAGTTTAACTAAGTTGTCATGCCCTATTGTGAAAGTAGATAAATCATCAATCAAAACTTTGATTCTTTTCTTTAAGGCAGATACTTCCATTGTGGAGTCTTGTTTCTTTAAAAACTCATTTTCATGAAAAATGGAATCTTTTTCTTTTAAAACTTTCTCATGTTCTTTTTGCAACTTGGAAAACTGTTTCTTTAGATTCTTGTATTTTTCAGATAAGGTGTAAGAATGTTCAAGCAGTTCATTAAACTCTTCTTCAAGATTTTCAGATCTTACCTCATCATCTTCATCATCATCTGATCCATCTACTGAAGCCATGAGAGCGAATAGAGATTCTTCATCTTCTTCTTCTTCCTCGTCATCTTCAGAGTTGTTTTCAGAATCATCCCAGCCAGTTATCAAAGCTTTCTTCTTCTTGTAGAATGGTTTCCTGACAGGCTTTTTAGCTAGTCTAGGACAGTCTGGTTTGATGTGACCTGGCTTTTTGCATTCGAAACATGTAATGTTGCTTTTGTCTGCAGTTGATGTGCTTTCACCTTTGTGTGGAAAGGATTTCTTTTTCTGACTTGATATTCTTTTGTTGTCTTTCTTCAGGCCTTTTCCTCTTTGTTGTTTGATCCACATCTTTTTGAACTTTCTGTTGAACAGTGCTTGCTCATCATCGGACAGTTCTTCTGAGGAATCTTCTTCATCAGACATTTCTTTTGTCTGACTGTTTTTGGAGATGTTAGCTTTGAAGGCGATGCTTTTCTACTTCTTTAGGCTTTCATCTTGAGAAAGTTCAATCTCATGAACCTTCAGAGATCCCAGGAGATCTTCAAGTTTTAGTGTGCTAAGATCTCTTGCTTCTTGGATAGCAGTAACTTTGGGTCTCCATCTTTTAGGAAGGCACCTCAGTATTTTTGTGATTTGATCAATGTGTGCGTATGTGCGATCGAGATTTCGAAGACCATTGATAATGGTTTGAAATCTTGCGAACATTTCATCAATGGTTTCATTTTCCTTCATTTTGAAGGTTTCATATTCAGCCACTAGTAAACTTACTTTGGCTTGACGAACATTTGTTGTACCTTCATAGGCAAGCCCTAGAGCTTCCCATACTTCTTTGGCAGTTGCGAGTCCATCAACTTTGTCCAACTGAGCTTTGCTTAAGGCACATAAGAGAAATAGTTTTGCCTTTGAATTGAGTTGATAGTCTTTGCGTTGAGCTTCTGTCAGCTGATCTTTCTTGATGGGTTCACCAGCGTCATCTTTATAGACGATGTTGCCATTTTCAATGATATCCCACAACTTGTAGTTTGAGGATTCTATGAAAAGTTGCATGTGCGTCTTCCAGTAGGGATATTCGGTTCCATCAAAGAAAGGAGGCTTGTTGGTGGATGAGCCCGTAGCGATAGCTTGATCTTCTGCCATGGATCTTTACTCTACACCTGTTAAGATGTTAGTTCTAGAGCCTAAGCTCTGATACCAATTGATATGTAAATAAGTAACACAAGAAAGGGGGGGTTTGAATTGTGTTCTTAAAAATTACTTGTTAAAACTTTAGTTTATGAAAAGAAGATAAGTTCTTAAGAAAATTGTTCTGGTGACTTTTCAAAAACTGTTTAGTGCAGCGGAAGTAAGTAAATAAAGCAGAACGATCAGCACACAGGAATTTATACTGGTTCACCCTAAACGATTGGGCTACGTCCAGTACTTGGCCACCACCAAGATTTTCACTAGCAAGTATCAAGGACTTCTCCAATACAAGTATTAGACAGGACTTCTCCAAGTATTATCACGGACTTCTCCAAGTATTGTACAGGACTCCTCCTAGTATTATCACGGACTTCTCCAAGTATTGTACAGGACTCCTCCTACAATCAACAAGATTGTTTGGCTCTACAGGAAATCTCTTCTCAAAAGAGTTGGTGTAGACAATTTATGACACTGGAACTCTCAAGTGTTTTGGGTTCTGAAAGGACGTTGGAATACACAAGAGTTCAGAATCTAAGAGAGAAGTAAAAGAAGAGGTTTGACTCTTTTAAGGTTTGGTATTCTCTCTTGATTTAGCAGAGGTATGAGATCGGATTTGACTCTTAGGAATTCTGCTGTGAGCTTTTAATGCTTTGAAGAAAGTTTTGATTAACTGCTCTGAGTTCTTTCTTTTCTTGCAATAAATTTCTCTTCTTATATACTTCAATCTTCAGATATGTCCTTTATATATGATCTTGCTAGTTGTGTAGCCGTTGAGACACAAAATCTGGCCGTTGTTTGTAGCCGTTGTGAGTGTCATCTAACCATTGATTCAAATCTCCGGTTGGTAGCTTCATTAAATGCATGCTGCTGTTCAAAACTATCCTTTAGCCAAAAAGGTGTACTTTGTCAGCTAGTAGGTGGTGATAGCTTTGGGCTACTTTGCAGAAGAGAGACATTTTGGAAAAGTGATGTTGACGTGTTGTCCTTTTTCCTCTTCATTGGTCATCGAGACTTCTCTCTTCAAAGATAAATCAGTTTGCACGTGACCAGATTAGTTTCCTTCTGACTAGAGCATGGGGCAAATAGTTGAGATACAATTTTGACTTTCCCGCTCAAAGACTTCTTCTGAAATTCTGAGGTATGACGTGGCATAGAACGATACAGAATAAGTGTCTTCCTTGTTTACTGGACGATGTGGTCATATCTTGCGTAAACTTCTTTTTCCTTATAAGGCTTAGACATATTCGTTGAAGCATGCGACCTTATACTATATATATTTCCTGAAAAATGTCATTAACATCTGGAATTAGATTTTAGTATAGAAAGGTATTTATAAAAATTGTTAGGATCAAAATAAGATTGAAACACGTTGTAACACGTTTGAACTTAACACAAACAACATGTGATTGGGGGATATATATATATATATGTTATTATATATATATATATATATATATATATATATATATATATATATTCCTAGCATGTTATCGGCTCTAACAATAATTCAGTAATGCAAACAACACACAATTCCAGTAAGGATGAATGTATGCGTGAAATGCAATTCAATATGATCCGGATAGTTGTTTGGGATGGGCACCACGAGTCTGCAAGACACAGGCCTAGTGTCGCCAACTCTGCTCGGGTGTCGCTTACAAACCCATGCATAGTCGGATCAGCCCCAACCATCAAAGGTCGTGCCACTCTGCCCGCTATGCCGAAGATACACCCAGGTGTTCTTCGATGAAGGCAATTCCCCAACCTTCGTGAAGCTTTCCCGTTCTTCACCGAGGCCCAATCTTTCGATCGTACAAACCTCGAATGATGCATGATGCAATATGATTAGCCAAACATCGAATCGTCCTCACAACACAAGTGTTTAGCTTAAAACCCAATTTCAAAACCCAAGAGTTTAGTGTCGGTCAATACAACACAAACTCCAACAACAAGAGTACTAGAGTACTCGGTGACCACCCGTCTTCACCGTGGATCGCATCCATGGTTTCCCCCAATTCCCAAATAGCTACAAGACTTGTCGACATTTCCCCGTCTTTCGCAATCATAACCCATTTAAGTTCTCTATGGTTTTATTCATTAATAAAAATGTGTCGAGTTGAATTAATGAAATTATGAGTTTTATTCTTGAAGACTAAGTTCTCTAAGGTCTTTAGTTTCCAAGATTCTATTCATTCTAAGTTTGCCAAAATCCCACCAAATATAACCCCCGGGGAAAGTCTAAGTATATAAACGATAGCTAAGTCTCAAACCTTGAGTTTGGACTTGCCTAGGGTTGTTCATCCAACCCGAAAGATCAAAAGGAATCAGTTCAGTGATTCTTCGCTCCGAAAACGCGTCAAAACGCACAATTCAATAACATCTCAATATCATAAGTTATGGAAAACATCATAACATTAATTCATCATCATAATCAATATCAAAGTAAAGCATAAGTCGAATTTATCGACGCCTATCATGCAGTCTTAGCTAATAGGTAAGTTCCCTAACCTCGAGTTGCTCCAGCCTCGTGGTCTAGGTTTTCTTCACACAATTGCTCTGAGAAACCCAAAGTTCCTTCAACTGAACCTCGGAGAAAACAAAGCAGAAATCCAAACAAAATCGATTAGCTCGATCACAACATAACTCATTAACGATAGACAAAGCATCGAAGCTTCAGAATACAACAATCGAGTACGAAAGGACAAGTTTTCGCAAACGAACCCCCCCCCCCCCACACACAAACATGCTCTCGGCCACAAGAGGAAAAAGGCTCCGGCTCTTTTTCTTCAATCTAATTTAATTACAAGGTAGTTTTAGGGTAAAACTAGGGTTAAGAAACTGTCGGAAAAATTTTCGGACAACCGGGTCAAAATACGGCTATTCAGGGGCGTTTTGGTACAAAATAAAAGCTCAAAAACTCAAAGTTAAAACTTCGGAAAACAAATTTGATAGTGATGTTCCTAACGACATTCCTAGCAACTAATCCTAAAGGCACTAAGTCGGATTGCGACTTTTCGACATTAAAGTTTCGATATGTGCACAAATGGGTTTTCTAAGCAGTTTTTCAGATCTTTGCCAACTCGATCAAAATCGGCGAACAACGGCGAGTGTTCTAGGTTGTTGGGCAAGTATAGAAGATATCCCAAGCGAAAAATCAAGAAAAACGGATAGTTTTACGAAAAGCTCGAAACTTTGAGCACAGAAATAGCTATAGAAACGCAGTAGAAACAATGATTAGAGGTAAGAATCAAGCTAGTTACCTCGATACCTTGAAGTAGGGACAAACAGCTCGAAGATCGGTCGAGTTTCGGTGAAAATCTCCTCTCCTCCTTTCTCTCTCACACTCGCGGCTTCAAATGGGAAGAATGGGAGATATTTTGATTTTTTTACTATTTATAGGAAGGTGAAATCGCGGGAAAATGAAAATTTCGCGATTCCGATTTTTGCAGCACGTTCATCGGTGAATTCTAAGCGAGATTCTGGCGACAGAATTCCAGAACTCAAAACAAATCTCTAGAATTAGGGAAAAACGATCCAAAAGCGGTATAAGTTAATTCGCTCTGAAAAACTACTTTTTGCTGTGAAGGTCAGATGACAAAACTTCGTTCTGAAGAAAGATTGGAAACATCGAAAGAAATCTGGCAACGCGGATGGAAACTTCGTTAAAAGCTCCGAATAAAAAAAGTCTTCATTCAGTGATTGAATTTAGGGTTTTTGAAGAAAAGAAATTAGCGTCGTCGGACTTCCGAGAAGTGAATCCTATCGTGCGTACAGTCCAGGGTTCCGAAATGAAACACTGGTCGAAGGAAAAATAAAGAGAACTTCTTATTTTTCCAAGGATTTAGAATTATCACTTAAACATTGCTTTAAGAGCGGAATTAGCCTATTCTGGTCACTCTTGCCATAAGGCAGGTGTGCAGAAGACTCGTACTAACTCCTAAAACAACTATGAAACATTCCTCAAGCAATTCCTGAACTTTCTTCTTCATTAATCTTTCTCAAACGGCGAACTCCTGTCACGCTTACACTGACTCTACGCGTGAGTCGGAAATTAACTAGTTCCGTAAATCCGGGTCTTACATTAAACGTTTAGTACTCTTGTCGACAATCTTGATGGGTGGCATCACCATCGTTAGATCATCCTTTAGCTGCATGTCGTCAGATTCAAGAACATGAGAATCATCAGCCATGCACTTCCGCAACTGTGACACATGAAGTACATCATGGATATTGGATAGGAAAGGCGCAACGCAATCCTATATGCCACTGGCCCAACTTGTTCTGTTATCTGGTACGGTCCAATGAACTTTGGAGTAAGCTTCTTAGACTTGATCGCCCTTCCGAAACCTGTCATCGGGGTAACCCGTAAGAAGACGTGATCTCCAGCTTGAAATTCCAGCTCTTTCCTTCGATTGTCAGCATAACTCTTCTGACGACTCTGCGAGATCCTCATCTTTTCTTGAATTCTCTTTACTTCTTCGGTGGTTTGCTGAACCATCTCGGGTCCAATCACTAAGTTCTCCCCATCTTGATGCCAGCACAAAGGCGTCCGACACCTCCGACCATACAAAGCTTCATAAGGTGCCATCCCGATGCTCGCATGAAAGCTGTTGTTGTAGGTAAACTCAATCAGCGGAAACAACTCATCCCAGCTTCCTTTATGATCTAGCACACAAGCTCTTAGCAAATCCTCCAAGGATTGAATAGTCCTTTCGGTTTGCCAATCCGTCTGTGGATGATAAGCGGAACTCAATCTCAGCTTGGTTCCCAAAGCTTGTTGCAAAGCTCCCCAGAAACGTGAGGTAAACCTCGGGTCTTTGTCCGACACAATGCTAGATGGTACCCCATGCAGACGAACAATCTCTGCAATGTAGATTTCTGCTAGTCTCTCCACCTTGTAGTTCAGATTGATCGGCACGAAGTGAGCATTCCTCGTCAGTCGATCAACCACTACTCAAATTGCATCAAATCTTCTTCGTGTTAGGGGTAATGCCGTCATGAAGTCCATAGAGATGCTATCCCATTTCCACTCCGAGACATCCAACGACTGTAGTTTTCCTGCTGGCTTCTGGTGTTCCACCTTAGCCTTCTGACAAGTCAAGCATTTTGACACATACTCGGCTACTTGTTTCTTCATCCCAGGCCACCAGAAATGAAGTTTCAGGTCTTGATACATCTTGTTCATTCCCGGATGAATGCTCAACCTGCTCTTGTGACCTTCATCCAAGATCAACCTTCTCATAGTTGCGTCATTGGGTACACAAACTCGCCCCTTGCAACGCAGTATGTTATCGTTTCCGATAGCGAACTCTGGTGCCTTCCCTTGAGTAACTAGTTTGCGCCACTCAAGTAATCCTTCATCAGTCTCTTGCTTTGACCTTATCTCATCCAAGAGTCCACTCGATACCATCACCATTCCGAATCTCAACTCCCCTGGTGCGAGCTTGACGTCCAAGCTTAGATCTCGGAAGGCCTCCAGCAGTTCTAACTCCTTGACCATCAACGAGGATACATGCATAGCCTTTCAAACCAACCACATCAGAACCCTCTGATATCACCCTCAGAAAATACTCCCCAGTCACATCCATAGACTTTGTCTTTTCCCAACCAGAAACTCCACCCACACAATCTGCTCCTGATCACACTATTCCTGATCAGATGATTCTTGACCATGCCTCTGACCAAATGAACTCTGAAGCAGACACTTCTGCTCCAGTAACCTCTGAAGCAACTAGCTCCACTCTCACCTGCACCCCATCCAACCAAGCTCTGATTCTATGCAACCCACCAAATCCAAACAACCTTCTTGAGTTTCTCAATTGGATGAGTGTTGAAGCAAACACCAGGATCCGCAATCTATATGCGGCCACTGACTCCTGCTCCAGACCAAGATGGGTTGCCACTCTATGGGAAAATTTTGAGCACTGGTTGAGAATCTAGGTTGAAGACTTGCTTGCGTATTCGAACTTTGACAAGGATCAACGGATCAAAGGCGCAAGAGCAAGGGAAGCTACTCTGCAGGCTAATGCTGAGTACCCTACTAAGATTGAGAGAGTTAGCTCTATATGGCCTTCGTCGCAGAGAAGAAGAGATAGCTGCCTTCAAGGTTGTCTATGAAGATGAGCTGGCAGAATGTGTTAAGACAGAGGCTGGGTATGAAGATGCTGTCAGAACTGAAAGCACTCGTTTAGAAGCTCTGTATAAGGATGAATTGATGAAAGCCAAGACTCTTCAGTTGGGATCTGAGGCTGGCATTTCTGCATCTACTAAGATAGTGAGTTCCTCTGCTCTAGCCCCCTCTGGAATTGAAGCAACTCTAGCTACCATTCAGGCTCAGCAAAAAATCTTTCAGGCTCACTAAGATCACCAAGACTCTGTCACCTCTGCTATTCAGAAATCAATTGAGGAGATCAAGCAAATGCTTCTGGACCTTCTGAAGAAGAAATAGCCTTAGGATTCTTTTCTTTTCTTGTTTCCTGTTTTTTTTTTTTCTTTTCCTTCTTTTGATTTTGAATTACCAACTTTTTCTTTATATATATATATATATACAAGTTTTTGCTTCTGACTCTTTCCTTACGTTTTTCTAATCCAATTTTTGATGTATTTTTTTTTCTTTTGGAGAATTTCAAGTGATCAATCGTTATGACTATAGATCTTTCATGAGGCACTAGCATCTGAAGTGACCATATGCTCTGATTCCTTTAAAAGTTCTGATACTCTAACGCTTATATATTTATGTTAAACCATTAAATGCCTGACTCTGATTGTTACATCACTCTGATCACTTTATCTAATTTAGCTCAGAATCTAGACTATACTAATGTTTTTATTAAGTCATAGATTCAGGGGGAGCCTAGCTCAGAATCAAGCTCATTGCTTGGATTCAAAAGGAGCTATATAAACGATATACATCAGAATAAGTTTAACTTTGATATCTTAAACTTTGAGTACATTCAGTTTATTGTTTAAGAATTGTTCATCAAAATACATGGTTTGTCATCATAAAAAAGGGGGAGACTATAAGACCAAGATTTGGTCAGGTGGTACTACTCTATGTTTTGATGATAACAAGTTTATTATTGTGTATGAACAATTAGGGTACTCTAACGTTTGTCTTTTAAGTTTGTGACAAACATGTTCTGACTCTGATTCCAAGACGTATATATATCAGAATATGAAGACCCAAGAGTAACCAATGTACCGCTTCTGCAATCACTACGTTCTTCAGAACGATAGCAAATGCTTCAGTTGCTCTAAAGATTAAAGCTCTGATGTGGACTCTGAAAGACTCAAGTGTTGTTCTTTCAACAAACTTTGTTTGTACTGTTTTTGATAGACTGGTGAGGTCAGTATTCTTGAGAAGTTTAAGACAAGTGAGTCTTAGTGTTGCTAGTTCATAGGTTGTTAGTCACTGGGCAAGGTTGCTAGTGCAGTTGTAACAATCTTTGAATAGTGGATTTCCTCTAAGAAGGAAGAAATCACCTTAACGGGTGGACTGGATTAGCTTGAGTGATTTATCAAGTGAACCAGGATAAAATCATTGTGTGCTTTTCTCTATCCTTTATCTCTTGCACCTTGTGTTCTTGATACCGAAAAGATTTACCAAAATCTTAGAGGGAAAGCTTTAAAAGTTCAAAACCCTATTCAAACCCCCCCCCCCCTTTCTAGTGTTTTTCATACCTTCACTTTTCCTCTCAGTTCTATCTCCAGCGTAATCACCATCACAATAACCTGAAAGCTTATACTCTGATGTCTTTTTATACATCAAGCCTAGGTTAGTAGAACCTTTCAGATATTGGAGAATTCTCTTAATAGCAGTTAAGTGAGTTTCTCTAGGATCTGATTGGAAATGAGCACATAGAGGTACACTCAACATAATATATGGTCTGGATGCAGTTAAATAGAGAAGAGAGCCTATCATACCACGATAGAGCTTCTGACAAACCTTTGAGCTTGTATCTTCTATCTCCAAAATGCATGTAGGATGCATTTGTGTCTTGGCTGGAGTACATTCTGACATGTTGAACTTCTTCAGAAGTTCTTTGGTATATTTACTTTGATATGTTGCTTCTAGTTGTTGATCTACTTGAATTCCCATAAAGTATTTCAGTTCAGCCATCATACTCATTTCAAATTCTGCGTGGATTAACTTAGAAAATTCCTTGAAAAAGATTAGCAGAGCCAAATATAATATCATCAACATAAACTTGCACAATCAGAATATCATCTTTGTAAGATTTGCAAAAGAGAGTTGTACCCACTTTACCCCTTACGAACTCATTTTCCAGAAGGAATAAGCTGAGTATCTCATACCATGATCTTGGAGCTTTCTTTAATCCATAGAGAGATTTCTTTAACTTGAAGACATGGTCAGGATGTTTAGCATCTTCAAACCCAGGGGGTTGATGAACATACACTTCTTCAGAAATGTAACCTTTGAGGAACACGCTCTTGACATCGATTTGGTGAAGAACAATGTTGTGATTCACAAAAAAATGAAATCAACAATCTTAGAGCTTCTAACTCTGCTACAGGAGCAAAGGTTTTCAGTGTAATCTCTGCCTTCTTGTTGACTGTAGCCTTGTGCAACAAGCCTTGCCTTGTTTTTAACTACTTCTCCCTTCTCATTGAGTTCGTTTCTGAACACCCACTTAGTTTCGATGATATGAACATCCTTGGGTTTCTTGACAAGATCCCAAACGTCATTCTTGGTGAATTGATTCAATTCTTCTTCCATAGCTAGAATCCAATCTTTGTCTTGAAGAGCTTGATCAATAGAAGTTGGTTCAATAAGAGAGACCAAGCCCTTTAAGCATAGAAGAGTTTCTTCAAAAGGTTTGAAAGCAGATCTGATTCTGACTGGTTCATCTTTGTTTCCCAGAATCAATTCTACAGAATGAGAAGCTATCACTCTACTCTTCTTCTAACGAGGTGGATCAGAAGTTGTAGCAGCATCTTTTGATGTAGTTGCTTCTGGTTTAGCAACTTCTGAATCTTGGTCTTTATTTGAAATGGTTATGCTCATATCTGCAAACTTTTCAGCTAGGTTTGACTTGTCAGAGTCAAGCTTGTCATCAAATCTAACATGAATAGATTATTCAATAGTTCTAGATTCAATATTATAAATTCTATAACCCTTAGAACGTTCAGAATATCCTAGCAGATGGCACTTTAAAGACTTAGAATCAAATTTATGCAATATATCCTTAGTATTCAACATATAGCAGATGCAACCAAAAGGATGAAAATAAGAAATGTTGGGCTTTGTATTCTTCCACAATTCATAAGGAGTCTTATTCAGAATTGGTCTTATAGAGATTATGTTCTGAATATAACATGTTGTGTTTACCGCCTCGGCCCAGAAGTGCTTTGCCATGTCAGTTTCTTGGATCATGGTTCTAGCCATCTCTTGAAGGGTCCTGTTCTTCCTTTCCACTACTCCATTCTGCTGAGGAGTTCTTAGACAAGAGAAATCATGTGATATCCCATAGGTATCAAAGAGGTTCTCAAAATCCTGATTTTCAAATTCTCCACCATGATCACTTCTGACAGGGACAATCCTAAAACCCTTCTCGTTTTGCACTTGGGCAACAAAGGTAGAGAACACAGAATGCGGCTCATCCTTGCGTCCTAAGAATTTACCCATGTTCAGCGGCTATAGTCGTCAACGATGACCATCCCATATTTCTTGCCACTTATAGACTCAGTTTTCACTGGTCCAAATAGGTCAATATGCAGAAGTTCCAACGGCCTTGAGGTAAAAACAACATTTTTTGCCTTGAAAGGGACTTTTGTAAATTTGCCTTTTGTAACATGCTTCACCAAGAGCATCTGAAGAATACTTCAGAGTGGGTAAGCCCCTGACAAGGTCAAGCTTAGTTTGCAGAGAAATCGTTCTCATGCTAGCCTGCCCTAACCGTCTATGCCACACCCATTGCTCGTCATTAACAGAAAGAATGCACTTTACTTTCTCAGTTTCCAACTCAGATAATCTGATCTTATAGATGTTGTTCCGCCTCTTGCTGCTAAACAGAACATAGCCATCAATCTGACTTACAGCCCTGCAAGACTTTTTATTGAAAATGATGTCATAAACCTTGTCAGCTAATTGACTTATTGACAATAAATTATGCATTAAATCGTCAACTAAGAGAACATCATCAATGCATGGACTCTTACCAACACCTATGGTTCCAGAACCAACAATCTTACCCTTCTCGTTGCCACAAAAACAAACTTCACCTCCAGGTCTAAGTTTTAGGCCTTGGAACATACGCTTTTCTCCCGTCATGTGTCGCGAGCATCCATTGTCCAGATACCATGATTGGTGTTTCAGTGGAGCTATCAAGGATATATGCAACATATACAATCTTTTCCTTAGGTACCCACTTTCCGGGTCCTTTCTTGTTAGTTACCCTAGAAGTTCTGACAACTTTGGGTGTTTCAACAGGATAGTACAAGGGAATCTGAGCATGATATCTTGACATAGAGAATGTTCCTTTCTTAATAGGTAAAGCAACTTCAGAAATGAGCCTCCTATGCCTAAACATAAAGAGATTTAGGTTTAGGCATAGGAGGCTCATTTCTAGTGCGTCTAGAATAGCCAATACCATTCATTCAGAATCTTCAAGTCTTCAGCTTCTGGACCATTCACTCAGAACTTCTAGTCTTCAGAACTTCAGCACTTGAAGCAATCAGAGTCCACATCAGAGCTTTACTCTTCAGAACATCTGAAGCGTTTACTACCGTTCAGAAGAACGTAGTGATTGTAGAAGCGTTTCATTGGTTACTCTTGGGTCTTCATCTTCTGATATATATTTCTTCCAATCAGAATCAGAACCTGCTTGTCACACACTTAAAAAACAAACGTTAGAGTACCCTAATTGTTCATACACAATAATAAACTTGTTATCATCAAAACATAGAGTTGTACCACATGACCAAATCTTGGTCTTACAATTCGTTTCGGACCTGGTTGTGGATTGAGACCTCCTACGCCTCCGAGATCGATGTTGCTGCTGAGACACTGTCTGGATCGACACCCCCTGCTGCGGTGGACCCTACGGACGTTGCGTCTTCTTCGAGGCTCGTTGAGCCAAAGGAGGAGCTTGTCGCCATGACTGCGACTCGTTTTGGAGCGTCTACTTCCTCTCGTGGATACCGCGTGCAACCTTTGGTTCGCGTGGTTAAGGAGGAGATCCCTACCGACGTAGTCGACCTGGTGACTGATTTGACTAGGGTGGCACATAAGACGGTGAGGAGGGAGGTTCTTGATTTGGATGTCGATGTGCTTACTCTGGACTCAGACACAGAGGATGACTACACGAGCGAGGAGGAGGAAGAGGGTTGGGAGACCCTCTTCTTTGCATGACTTGGGTTTACGGTGTATATACAGTCGTAGCTCTGGTTCGTCATTCGTACATTGTGGGACAGGGTAGGTTCTCGACATTTTACTTTTTGAGTGGTCCTCTGTATGGGAATCACAGGGAGTAGTCAGATGATAAGTGGTCTGAGGAGGCTGTTTTGGGCTCACGCGCCCAGGTCAGGGATCGCCGCTCCTTCCCCAAAATGGGTCAACGTCTCTAGTCAGACCTTGCGCTCGATGCAGAAAGGTAAATCCATCCTTTCCCTAGGCGAGGCTGTCGTTCTTTCCATCTCCCCTCTCCGCGGAGCTGATCCATCATCACAGGGGCTTCAACAGCCTCATTCGTCCCCCAGAGCACCAATGACTCTCATCAAACCGTTCACTCTGAGGGTGAGCAGGAGGGTCCCCCTCGCCCTCCCGACCTTCAGGACATTGAAGATCCTATTGCCTTCATCCTCTCCCAAGTGCGCTACGAGAAATTAGAAGAGCAGGTGCTGAGCAAAGGCCTGAACCACATGGCTGATGAAGCCATGGCGAGCCTCTTGTATGCGGGTAGCATCTTTGGACACGCATTCAAAACATACAATTCCGCCGCCAAAGATACCGCAGAGCTGCAACGAGAGGTGATCCGACTTCGCGTCGCTCACTCTAAACGTGAAGAAAAGTTCAAGGCACTAGAATCTCAACGGTCAACCCAAAAGGCCACTTTTTACGAAAAGTTGACTGAATCAGGTCAAGAAGCCACCCAGGCCAAAGGGGATCTGGAAGCCAAAAGCAGAAGACACTGCTGGAGGTGGCAACCAAGGAAGAAGTAATCGTTGGAAAGAACCTCGAGTAGATGACGAAGGACAAAGCGATCGGCGACCTCCAGACGCAGATGGAAACTGCCCTGGCGGCGAAGGAAGGGATCATTGCTGCGACTAAGGCCCAGGCTAAGATCGACGCCGAAAATTTCGAGAGCAAGTTGAAAAATCACGTCGCCCTCACCGTTGCCTTGCAGCTCGAGTACAGATTTTTCCTCGCCAAAGCCCAAGTCCGCCATCTCTTCAATGATCTTGACTTTTGTCCAATGGGGTTGTTCAAGGTGATTTCTCTTGCTGGCTTGGTCGGTCCCGAGGATCCTCCGGGGGTGGGCGACATCGATTTTCTAAACGCGGGGAATCAAGACAATGTTAATAATGATGCTAATGTTTAATTTCAATATCACTTACCCTTTTTGTAATTTGATCAATGTTTGGCGGTCCCCTTAGGGCCTTCTCTGTAATAGAACTCGAGTTACTTTTATTGCCAATCCTGCTTGTTAATTTATAACCGCGCTATTTTGTATGATATATTGTTACATTTAACGATATTGAATTGTGTGAGGGTTTGACTAGGACTTTTTGCTCAGTATATTTCAACTGAGGCTTAAATCATACCTTTCTTCCTAAAGAAAAAAGGTGTTTCCTCGCCAAGCATGTTTGGTCACAGACTTTGCCCGCCGGGCTTTGGTGATCAGGTCCCAATGGCCATTTGGGGTCCCAAGGCTTTGCCTAGTTATACATGCTCACCCTTATTCTGGGGTGGCTTATTGGATAAAAAGCTTATCCCACACATCACAAACGGATAACAGAAATTGCCCCACCTTTTCCAAAGCGATTCCCGGACTTCAAAGGTCGTAAATGGAATCGCCGCCTTCAGGGAGTTTTCCCACCGTGCAACCGTCGTAATTCAGTTTTAATCGATTGGTAAAGTCAATCGTAGGAATATTGCTGAGAATACCCAGTCATATATATTTTCTACAATAACAAGTTTTGCATTTTTACATTTTTCATGGACGCCTCATTAAAAAACTCCCGAGATGGAGAAAAAGAGTGTGTCTTTATTTTTTGTCCCTACTATTTTCAAGTGTCACCTGTCTTTCTGCTCGCCGCATTCAGGTGTCGCCTTCCCAGGCTCCCGGCTACAACATCTCTTTTAGCTCAACGTCCCTTGTCCCCGAAGTGCTCGCCTTCCACTCATCACTCTTGAAGAATCCTTCACCTCGCCTAGATGCATTTATGACCTTTGCCCATCTTCTGCCTCGCTTGTTGTTAACTTTCCTGACCCCTCCTTTCTGCTGCCAACCCACCTTTAGATCCTTGAAACTCTTTCTCGCCTTTATGGCCTTAGTCGCAGCTTTTGCCACTTCCTGCTGCGCTGCCTTCCCTTTTCTTTTGTCCACTGGGTAGGACCCTTGCGGCGCTGGTGGCTTGACCTTAGGTATTCCCCACTTACTTGGGTCGCCCTCGCTCCAATCAAAAAGGTCCACACTATCACCCTGCAGTCTCTCCAAGCGAAATTCCTGCAGGACAGTGAGCTGGGCTCCAATCGCCAGAACTCCCCTGCTAAATTTGTGCTCTTCAAAATCAGCAATGATGTCTACCTAGCGGTTCTCCGCCTTTGAGTCAGTAAACTGACCGTCTTTTCCCGTCCATGCCTGGCGAACCTCAACCTCATAGCACCTGTTGTAAGATCAAGTTTTGATCGTATAGTACAACTCTATGTTTTGATGATTACAAGTTAACATTTTAGTATGAACAATTATGGTACTCTAACGAGTTTTTCTGAGTGTGCTATTTACAGGCTCTGACCTCTATTTTATCTCACACAAATCAGAAGCACTGTGCTTAAAGAGTGACCCAAGCAACGCTTTCGCAACATCTATGTTCAATCTGAACAGTAGAAAAGCTTCAGAAGATCTGAAGCCATACAAGCTCTGATATGGACTCAGTCACTTGAAGTTCTGAAGATCTAGACGTTCTGACAACCCAAACACTCTGAAGGTTCAGATGTTCTGATGGTGTAGAAGACTCTGAAGATCCAGAAGCTGAAAAGTGGAAACTCTGAAGTCCAGAAACAAGATGGCTCTGAAGACCAAGTACTTCCCTCTGAGTTCAGAATCAGAAGGTACAACGGTTAGAGGATCTCTGCTTCCCTCTGACTCTGATCAACTAGCTTCACAAGTTCCAACATGAAGCATTCCCCTGATCAGAAGTCTACTAGGTTAAAGGTCAAGTCACTATCCAAAGTACAAAAGCAAATGTATTATCCTGACGACCTACCTAACATTCTCAGCCACAGCAGAAGCTGGAATTTCCAGAACTGCCCTCCGACGGTAGCATTCTCATGCAGCGTTCAAACCCTAATCCTTGGAGTATAAATAGAGGCTGAAGATTGAAAGATGCGGTTGGAAGAATCTCACACGCGCAAGCTATATTCAAACCTTCTAAGCATTCTTTCATCTGAATTCATTGTGTTTACCATTAGCTTTTCAGAAGCAAATTTCTTGTAAACATTCTTTCTTAAACAGTTGTTTAGTTACCTTTAGGAGATCAAGGTTGATCGGATCCTAGAGAAGACTAAGAGAGTGAATCTTAGTGTGAGCTAAGTCAGTGTATTGTTAGTCACTTGTAGGTTTCAAGTGCAGTTGTAACATTTACCTGATTAGTAGATTGCCTTCATTCTAAGAAGGAAGAAATCACCTTAACGGGTGGACTGGATTAGCTTCAGTGATTCATCAAGTGAACCAGGATAAAATCCTTGTGTGCTTTTCTATCTCTTATCTTAAGCACTTTGTTCTCGAAAAGATTTGATAAAATCTTTAAGGTGGAAGTTTTATTCTGAAAACGTTATTCAAACCCCCCCTTTCTACCGTTTTTCATACCTTCACCTGTGCCTAGCAGCAGCACCTTTCTTCCCATACAGGCTCAGGAAATTGTTATAACATTCTCTAGCTCGCCTTTGGTCGATCGTGATCCTCCCCACCTTTCCACTGCTAAGCGGGTACTTGATCGCCAAGTGTGTCATGGAGATCACAGCACACAGGTGTAACGCCCCGATTTCTCAAGGGTCACTTTAGTAACCTTTTCAAAAACGTGAGTGAATTTTAGCTGTAATAAAAACCTTTTTGAAACATAGCTTAACAAAAAAGAAGTAGTAACTACAATGGTTCTTTCAAATCAAAACATAGTTATTAACTGGTGTTCGACCGCCCCCGAGCCAGCACAACAAGAAGGTCTCTAGGTTAGGTTCGAACCCTATAAACAAACTCGGCTCACCCCCAAGAACAGACTCAATTGTCACACCCAATACCCGACACATAATCCACGTGCCCCAAAGGCCTTATCCCACGCTTGCATCACATCGTCTTGCATCTTCTGCTCTCGCCGATCTCATAGCTGAACCATCAGTCACGCGGTCGATGCTCCAAGCCTTGTCGTTGTCCACATCAAGCAGATATAGGGCTGCATTTCGACTGATCACACGCATGCTCGTTGCCTAGGCGTTAAGCGCCCAAAAAAAAAAAACAAACAACAAACAAGCAAGGGTCAACTTCTAACACACATATCATAAGTAGGGTATACTACCCTACTAATCACAAGTCCTTCCCTAAACTTACATTCACAAATAAGGGAACTATATTCAGCTCTAGATTTCACAAGTATGGGGAACTAACTCAGAGTTCTAAGTTATATTTAGTCGATGCTCGTATATATGCATCATAAGACGCTTTGGATATCCATTCAGCCAATCCCTCATGGAAAGGGGTCGACTCTCAGCCAACGCACCGCTGTCCCACAGCTCCACGATCGGGGTTAGCCCTCGCTAACGCACTGTTGTTTCACGTTTGTCCTCGTTCAGCTCTATCCCCTGAACCTCGCCACAGATTACCCCAATCCAAGTCACTAGTTAAGGCTACCAAGCCCAGTCCAGGTCACTTCGTCACATACTCATGCTATACAGGTCAGTTATCATCTCTAGGCCCTAAGCCTTTCATGTTCATCCCATGAACATCATCTCATATAGAAATATAATTTGCATGCATGTCAATAAATAAAGCTAGATGCTAATCACATAGGCATGTTCATAATAACAACGACAAACATCAACAATCATATATCATCTCTAGCATATACAATCATTGATAATCCTACCATCATCTTCACTATAACATTTCATAGCAAGGCATACACAATCACAAATAATATCTAGGCCAAGACCGAAGTGCTCTTACCTTAGCCACTTCGTTTCTAAGTTGCGACTTCGATTCAATCACACCGTCGCTCCTCGTACCGGCTCGCTTTCCTTCCATTCTTTAGCTCCGACACGAACTCATTCTCACAGATCGTATCCTTAGAAAATTAATCGCGTTCGGAAATTCTAGCCTTCAAAATCCCAGCTTCCGCTCTCAAAACTCAAGAATGTTCTCACAACCAAACACTCAAGAATTTCCACCATAACTAATGATATAAACCAATTGTATATACCAATGTTTCATTGATTCTCCCTCGTGTGTGTGTTTCCATCAACGACCCTGTTGCTCCCTTATATAGGCATGGATTTCAATTCTTAAATGTGAAGGAATCAAACATGGAAGGACATGTGTTGTGTGAAATCAGTAGGAGGTGTAGCCTAGGCAACCAAAGTCATGGTTATTATATGCGAGAACAAGTGCAGCAAAAGGCACGTACACCATGCAGCAAGGAGGAGGTGTAAAGTATAAGCATGAGGTGGATAGAGTTTGGACAGCAAAATATTTTCTTTCTAACACGTAATTTCTTTGATCCTTGTCATGCTTGCCACAAAATTCTGATAACCCACCTCAAGCTTTAATCCTTTTAATAATTTTTTTTCCTTTGTTTCGTTATAGGAAAAGTTTGTTTTGTTTAAACTTGATGTTTGAAATAGGATTTTAAGTATAGATTGATTTTGGTAGTGTAGGATTTAACTCATGGAGCTATAGGAAAAATATTAGGAAGATAAATCATTATCCTAAAAATTATGAGGAATTCTATAGTATAATCTAAGATCACTTTGAGTAAAATTAAGTGATCAAGGAACGAAGTGTTAACAAAAAGTATTATTATTAGATTACATATATGTATATATATCTTCTTCTATCTTAGTCACTTACGTGACTTTCTTTCTTCTTCATTTTTTTTTTAACTTAAGGCTTAATTCTCAAATTGGTCCCTGTCTTTGTCTCGCCGTCTGAGGTAGGTCCCTCACCAGAAAATTTTGTGGAAAAGACCCTCTTCTTTGTAAAACATTTGGAGCAAGTCCTCGCCCGAGCTCCGGAGCTCCGGCGAGGGATGATTTGGCTTGCTGACTGGGGTAATAACGATTACGTGGATTTAAAAAAATAAAATAAATAAATAAATAAATAACACATCAGATAATTTAACCTAATTAATAAAAATAACCCTAAATTAATTAACAGCATCAATTCCCCCAAATTAAATCCAATTCTCCCAAATTAACTCAATTCCCAATCAAATTAGGCTCATCTTCTGCATCTCTACACATCAAAAAACGAAAGGCTTGCTTGAAGCTTCGAAGGTGGGATAAAAAAGTGTTCAACCTGCACATAGAAGAATAAAAAGAGATTTTTTTTCACGAAATGAGAGAACCAAATCCCAAACATAGAGAACACAGAAGAGCAAGGTAT
Organism: Lotus japonicus; assembly: GCF_012489685.1. NCBI lineage: Eukaryota > Viridiplantae > Streptophyta > Magnoliopsida > Fabales > Fabaceae > Lotus > Lotus japonicus. Next base: position 26,719,052 of record NC_080042.1, on the reverse strand, counting down.
AGAATCAACAAAGAAGAACCTGAAACACGAGCTCTTCTCTTTGCCAACAACATCATATCTGAACCACCGCCTCTTCTTTTCAGCAAATATAAACCTCCTTCCTTCCCTTGCGACCCGGAATGAAAACCTCCTCCCCGCTCACATACCTTTCTCAAGTGTAACACCCTCTAAACCCCGCATAATAATATATCATAAATCAGAGTAAAATGCATAACTCAAAGGGTGTCACACTTATTCTCTAGAAACATAAATCAAAACACCTGTCATGCTCATAATAAATATATAAATTTTCCAACTTTAATGTCGCAACATCATATGCATAACACAGCGGATTTATTTCAACTCCAAAATTTAACATAAAGAGAGTTCATAGGTAACTCTTAACATCAAGGTACAAAACTAAACGTTTCTCAGTGTTACATAACAGAGCATGACTCCCTTAACTAAACCGTAAATGAAAGACTAGCTCCTCCAACTAACCCTCGCGAGAAGCTCCACTATCTTCGGTACCTGAGCGATGTCGCATAGAACATCATTCCAACAGAAGGGTGAGAACTCATATCATATGGATAAGCATAATAATAAATAATGTAAAAGCTTATCTATGCTCCACATAAATTACTCACATTCACTAACAAATAATAAATTATGTAATTTTAACATAATTAATCAAGTTCACAGTTATGGCAAATACTCCATAAATTATAGCTCAATTAGAACATATATAATAGTCTCTAATTACCACCACATCAAATCTCTCCAAAAATATCACCATAACACATATGACTCAAGTGAGACCCGTGCAAATGCCTTTGGTACCAAAGTTGTTATCCTTAGCGGTATCACCGCGTCCACTCCAGACAGATAACCACCAATAAAGCCCTCGCTCTAGGCTTCAAAACCACTCCAGTTTTGGGACAAGTCACTAGCCTCCACGAGAACTAGCAAACATTGCCACTTGACAACTATGCAGTGTATTGTGCAAAACTCAACTAACATATGCATATTCAGACCATCTCCAAGTCCTAATTATTTTAGCATATTCATCACCAGTTGCACAAAACACATATTACATGTTATCAATTATACAACTTGCAATCACAACAACTTAGCATCTCAAACATAACATCAATTCAGAAACAACATAATATAATGATAATTAAAAATAGATGTAAATTAAATATAATTCATATATAACAGGTTCTGCAACTATTTCCTAAAGACTGGATTTCTCTCTAAATTTTCCCAAAAACTCGCGACATGCTCATGCTCGCCATCTCGCGACATCTCACTGCACAACTCGCCATGTCGCGACATCTCACGACATCTCCCTACGCAACTCGCCATGTCGTGACATCTTGCGACATCTTCCTGCGCAACTCGCCATGTGCGCGCACCACACATCTAATGAACTATTAAACAGATGTAAATTATCAAATATACTCAGAAAAATCTAATATTTTTATCATGGTTCCGTATACACGTTTTGTAAACCTCTATAAATTTTCAAGTCACAATTCAAAGTACAAAAATCAGGAAAAATCGTTCACTAACCGCAGTTCGTAAGAAACTGGACAGCTTAACCTATACTCACTAAAATACACATAACTCGAGCTACAGACGTCGGAATGACGTGAAACCAGTGGCAAAAGTTTCGTAACAGAAAAACCTACAACGTTTATGAAGACTACTTCTTCAAATTCGGCCACTAACATAGCACGAAAAAGGGTACAAGAGAACGTAAATTTCTGCGCATCATGCCAGCCTATCATCTACCCCCAAAATCATCTAGAAGCCAAACCCTAACTATTTCAATTTGGGAATTTTTGCAACCTAGGGTTCCTAAATCATGCTTTCTATCATTATCCACTATCATACCAATCCATAAAACATGAATTCAAACCCTTACCTCTTGTAGATCAGTTCTAAGTTTTCTCCTCTTTTCTCCTCTCCTTCTCTACTTTCACGTGTTTCTTGTTCTGCTTCTCTTCTAATCCTTATTTTTTTTCTTTTCTTTCTTTCTATTTCACTCCTAACCCTTAAATAGCCATACAATGGGCCCCACTCTCAATTACTCACACTAAACCCTAAAACCTTATTTATCTATATCACATAATCACTTAATTATCTAACAAAATCACTTAATTACCATATACCATAATACTAATTAAAATATAATAATAAATAACCTAATAACAGAAAATGGGGTGTTACAACTCTCCCCCACTTAAGAATTTTCGCCCTCGAAAATTGCCTTAAACGAACAACTCGGGATAGGAATTCCAAAACAGTATCGATTGTGTCATAAACACATATCGAATACAAAAAGAATTAGACATGCTAATAACCCTAGACTACTGACCAATCATGCTCTGATACCACTAATGTAACACCCTCTAAACCCCGCATAATAATATATCATAAATCAGAGTAAAGTGCATAACTCAAAGGGTGTCACACTTATTCTCTAGAAACATAAATCAAAACACCTGTCATGCTCATAATAAATATATAAATTTTCCAACTTTAATGTTGCAACATCATATGCATAACACAGCGGATTTATTTCAACTCCAAAATTTAACATAAAGAGAGTTCATAGGTAACTCTTAACATCAAGGTACAAAACTAAACGTTTCTCAGTGTTACATAACAGAGCATGACTCCCCTAACTAAACCGTAAATGAAAGACTAGCTCCTCCAACTAACCCTCGCGAGAAGCTCCACTATCTTCGGTATCTGAGCGATGTCGCATAGAACATCATTCCAATAGAAGGGTGAGAACTCATATCATATGGATAAGCATAATAATAAATAATGTAAAAGCTTATCTATGCTCCACATAAATTACTCACATTCACTAACAAATAATAAATTATGTAATTTTAACATAATTAATCAAGTTCACAGTTATGGCAAATACTCCATAAATTATAGCTCAATTAGAACATATATAATAGTCTCTAATTACCACCACATCAAATCTCTCCAAAAATATCACCATAACACATATGACTCAAGTGAGACCCGTGCAAATGCCTTTGGTACCAAAGTTGTTATCCTTAGCGGTATCACCGCGTCCACTCCAGACAGATAACCACCAATAAAGCCCTCGCTCTAGACTTCAAAACCACTCAAGTTTTGGGACAAGTCACTAGCCTCCACGAGAACTAGCAAACATTGCCTCTTGACAACTATGCAGTGTATTGTGCAAAACTCAACTAACATATGCATATTCAGACCATCTCCAAGTCCTAATTATTTTAGCATATTCATCACCAGTTGCACAAAACACATATTACATGTTATCAATTATACAACTTGCAATCACAACAACTTAGCATCTCAAACATAACATCAATTCAGAAACAACATCATATAATGATTATTAAAAATAGATGTAAATTAAATATAATTCATATATAACAGGTTCTGCAACTATTTCCTAAAGACTTGATTTCTCTCTAAATTTTCCCAAAAACTCGCGACATGCTCATGCTCGCCATCTCGCGACATCTCACTGCACAACTCGCCATGTCGCGACATCTCACGACATCTCCCTACGCAACTCGCCATGTCGCGACATCTTGCGACATCTTCCTGCGCAACTCGCCATGTGCGCGCACCACACATCTAATGAACTATTAAACAGATGTAAATTATCAAATATACTCAGAAAAATCTAATATTTTTATCATGGTTCCGTATACACGTTTTGTAAACCTCTATAAATTTTCAAGTCACAATTCAAAGTACAAAAATCAGGAAAAATCGTACACTAACCGCAGTTCGTAAGAAACTGGACAGCTTAACCTATACTCACTAAAATACACATAACTCGAGCTACAGACGTCGGAATGACGTGAAACCAGTGGCAAAAGTTTCGTAACAGAAAAACCTACAACGTGAATTTTTGCAACCTAGGGTTCCTAAATCATTCTTTCTATCATTATCCACTATCATACCAATCCATAAAACATGAATTCAAACCCTTACCTCTTGTAGATCAGTTCTAAGTTTTCTCCTCTTTTCTCCTCTCCTTCTCTGCTTTCACGTGTTTCTTGTTCTGCTTCTCTTCTAATCCTTATTTTTTTTCTTTTCTTTCTTTCTATTTCACTCCTAACCCTTAAATAGCCATACAATGGGCCCCACTCTCTATTACTCACACTAAACCCTAAAACCTTATTTATCTATATCACATAATCACTTAATTATCTAACAAAATCACTTAATTACCATATACCATAATACTAATTAAAATAAAATAATAAATAACCTAATAACAGAAAATGGGGTGTTACAACTCTCCCCCACTTAAGAATTTTCGCCCTCGAAAATTGCCTTAAACGAACAACTCGGGATAGGAATTCCAAAACAGTATCGATTGTGTCATAAACACATATCGAATACAAAAAGAATTAGACATGCTAATAACCCTACGATGTTGTCGATCTGGGTTTCCAATTCCTGCATCCTCTAAGTTCTTCATGCAATCTCCATGGAACTTGTGTTGTTTCTTTCTTTCTTCTCCCGTTTCTGGTATAACTGGGGTTGGGGTTGAGGAGTGGGAGGGTTGGGTTTCGGTTTCAATTGGGGTGGGGGTGGAGAGCCGTTGGTTTGGGTTTCGGTTGGGTTGGGGGTTCTGTCGAGGGTGGGGGGTGGGTTTGTTTGCTTTGGTGGGTTGCATGTCTAAGAGATCAAAGAAGGAGAAGAAGCACAAATCAATGAACAAGAAATATGGACTTGTAATTTTCTAGGTTAGAATGACGAAGATGATGAAGATGGACCACTGGATGATGAAGATAATGAAGGGTTTTGGGTTTGTTAGTTCTTTTTTATTTTTGAACAAGGGTTTGTTAATTAGATTAGGGTTAATTTTGTTAATTTTTTTTATTCTTATTTTTGTTAATTTAATTTAATTTCATGATGTGTTAATTTTTTTTTAAATCCACATAAACGTTATTAGCCCAGTCAGCATGTCAAATCATCACTCGCCGGAGCTCCGGGCTCTGGCGAGGACTTGCTCCAAACGTTTTACAAAGATGAGGACCTTTCCAAAAAGAATTCCAGTGAGGGACCTACTTCAGACGGCGAGACAAAGACAAGGACCAATTTGAGGATTAAGCCTTAACATAATCTTCTTTTCAAATTTTCTTTTTTTGTAGGTAAGAAAAAAATAATAAAATCAATAATATACTAATTCATATAAACACACCAGGTACAAGGAGCACATCAACTTAAGTTTAATAGCACTTATCGCTCTTAGACCGATAAATAACTATTTAATTAAATGCCTAATCTATTCGGGTCTTACAACAGGCGGTTCAATGTGTTTCGGCCAATGATCACATTGTAAGAACCTACTACTTTCAATACCAAGTACCTTACTCGCAGCACCTTTGCATTCTCATCGACGCCAAAGATCGTATCGAGGTCCAAGTAGCCCTTTACCCAAGCCTGCTCTCCTGAAAAGCGTACCAAGGTTCTTGCGTAGGGAGTCAAGTCTTGATGGCTCAGTCCCAGCTTGACGAACGCGTCGCCGTAGATGATATCTGCTGATTTGCCCTGGTCTAGTAGAACTCGGCTGACGTTAAAGCTGTTGATCCTAACCATGACGACAATCGTAACATCCTTATGTGTGGGTGTTGGAAGCCAAAAGAAATTTCCAGAACTGAACTCACCGCTCTTACGTTCCGCTTTCTTGCCGCCTGAGTGTCGTCGTCGCCTCCGAACCCACATGCAGTTGTCTTTATGGTGCCGACCACCGCTTCCATCTCTTTGTTGAAGGTTTCTTCAGCTCCAGCCCTTCCTGTCGCCAACGATTCCTTCTGATCCATCTTTCCCGCCAGTTGGCGGTTCCCTTGTTGGCAGTCTCCCTGTCGGCGGTCTCCTTGCGGGCGATCTCCCTACTGGCGGCCCCCTCGGTCATACTGCTTCATCCGCCCCAATTTGATCAACTTTTCTATCTCCCTCTTCAGGATGAAGCAATGATCAGTGTCATGGCCCACCGATTGGTGGTACTTACACCACTTAGTTGTGTTGATCCCGCTGCGTGGTGGTGGCTCCGCTTGGTCAGATTCTCCAACCATGTGCGTGGCCTTCACCTCTCGCAGGATATCCGTCAAATGTGCGTTGAGCTCCATGTCCTCTTCTCGCCGGTGAGATCCCTGTGGCTTCCACGGTAGGCGGCGATCTAAAGCCTACCACCGCTGGTACAACTGCTCCTTAACCAACTTCGCCACTGACTTACCCTTCTTCTCCTTGTGTTTGCTGCCTTCGCCCTTCTCTTCTTCGCGCCTTTCCTTTCCCGCTTGTTTCTCCTGAGCTCCGTCACTTTCCTTCTTCGCACACTTCCTCTTGAACACGTCGTCCTCCTCGTCCAGAATGTACGTGCTTTCCTGGGCTCGTATCTCCACCATTGACCTGGCTGGCTTCCAACTCAGCTTCTTGTTCAACGAGCCAGGTAACAGTCCATTCTTGCACGCCAAGGCACAGGCGTGCGCCTTAGAGTCCTCGATCTTCACAGATGTCGCACTAAAACGCCCCATGTACTATTTCTCCTACAAACTAGCGCAGGTTATAGAGATCGTCAATCGTAACCTTCCTGACCTTACTCGCCGAGAACTGGATCAAGAATTTTGATGAGAAGTCATGGAAGTTTGTGATTGATCCGCGAGGTAAGGTTGTAAACCACGCCATCTCCGTGCTCTTGAAGGTTGAAGGAAACATCCTGCACTTAACTGTGTCTGGCGCTGCACTGATCACCATTTTTGTATTGAAGTAAAGAAGGTGATCCTTCGAATCGGTTCTACCGTTGTACGGTTCCAACACTAGGTTCTTCATGTTATCCGGAATGGAAACTTCTCGCACCTCAGACGAGAAAGGTTCAAACTCAGCAACCGCTTTTGCCTTTCGCACGCCTTCATTCTCTGTTCGTCGCGAAAGAACTCGAGTTGTTCTAAGAGATACTCGTTTTGTTGCCGGATGTTATCGACACTCCGCATCATACGTCGCCAGTTCCGAAGATCCTTGCTGCGAGAGAGGATATGGCTGAGTTGGAAGAGTTGGAGTGGCAGAAGGTGGCGGAGGAGGAGGAGAAGGAGGAGAAGCAGGTGGCGACGGAGCCAACTGCTCCTGCTGAACCTCCACACGACGTGCTCGAACTACTCGTTCTCGCACCTAAGTGCGACACGAAGGCAATACGCGCCTCCGCTCCGGTGAATCGTGACGTCGTCAACAACGCGTCTCCATCCAGAATCGCCTGGGAAATGCTGAAATTCGACAAAAAACTATGAATTGAACAGAAATCGGAACTTCGTTTCACTGTGTAACCAATCCACGTGATTTGTGAGTAGAAAATTTACAGTTCCCTACAAACGGCGCCAAATGTTCTTGTCATGAACATTGAGATAGGGTGTAGTACCAATAGTGAAGATAGATTGCACTAAGAGAGAGAGTGTAACTGCCTAGAAATAGAAAATAACTGAATTTCAAGTGTGTATTGATCAAATGAGCAAAAATTCATTTACAAATGGTAACCGCACCCTATTTATAGTATGGGAGTTGGGCCTAATGTATGTAAATGCCTTTGTTGGGCCGGTTGGGCCTTGCGGGAGGAGGCCTAACTCCCAAGCTGGGCGACCACCACTTGGCGAGTAACCCCAGGGCGTAGGCTCCCTAGGGGCTCGCCCAGTCCAAGTTGCTTTTGGCTCATGCTTTTTATATTAATAATATACATTTCATTTTCAAAAAAAAATTAAAATTCTAACTATTTTTAACTAATACTTAAATGTTATTTTTTTATAAGAAACTCAAAAGTTGATAACAAATTATTTTTAATTTATGACTTTGTAGTCTTTCATAATGTGTTTAATGCTCTTATTGCTAATGTGATAAATGCTATTTTTTCGAGTCTCCTTATAAATATATTTCTTTGTTTTGTTTAAAAAAGATTTAAATTTTTTCTCAATTTATTATTAATAATTAAAATTCTAACTATTTTTAATTAATACTTAACAAATTATTTTTATATAAGAAACTCAAAAGTTGATAGAAAATTATTTTTAATTTATGACTTTGTAGTCTTTCTTAATGTGTTTAATGCTCTTATTGCTAATTTGATTAATGCAATTTTTTCAAGTCTCATTTACATATTTTTACTTAATGATGTTTATTAATAAATATTACTTTTACTTAATTAATCCAATTTCTTAATAGTTTTTACATATAAATATATTTCTTTTTTTTGTTTAAAAAAGATTTAAATTTTTCTCAATTTACTATTAATAATTAAAATTCTAACTATTTTTAGTTAATACTTAACAAATTAATTTTTTATAAGAAACTCAAAAGTTGATAACAATTTATTTTTAGTTTATGACTTTGTAGTCTTTCTTAACAAATTGTGTTGTTAGATAAATAAAATTTAACAAATTTTTTAAAGAACTTTTAATTTTTAATAATTTTAATAGAAGATATCACTTTGTAGATCATATGATAAATAATCATTTATTCTTTGATAAAGTCATAATAGTTGGCTAATATATATAAGGAACTTCATGTGCATATAAATTTTAATTATTTTTTTACTCGGTGCAGGAATGACCATCGCCTCTGAGATTGAAAATCGATTTTTGGGATGCATAGGGTCTTGTATAGATGCTTTTGATTGCAATTATAACTGCTTGCAGACGGGCTTTATGTAAGGGGGATTATGCCATGAGTTTATACATTTGTGTTGTTGCCATCATTGATGAGATTTTCTGTATCTTACATATTAAAATAAATAAAAGATACAAATAAACTTTAATATTGAAATAAGAGTTTAGACATAATATTATAATATTATGTAATTGCAGCATCCACCACCAAAATGGGTGATGAATAGATGCACTAGTAATAATCTATATTTGCAAAAATTTATTTAGTAATCTAACTGAAATCTTAAAACTATTTTATTTTTAATTAAAGACTTTTGGAAAAATATATCACGGATTGAAAAATGTAAAACAAAAGTAAAGAATATACTATTATGATTTTATACATATTTAGATTTGTTTAGTTATTGTAAGACCCTTAATTTTTGAATTATTTTATAATTAAAATAATTATTATTGATAATATAATAATAATAATAATAATATTATTATTATTTGATTGAATGATAATTTGTTGATTTGTTGTCTGTTATAAAATTGATGTCCGATTGTTGTTGGTTTTACTGTTTTGTTAGCTAGTTGATAACTAACTAGTCAAAACGAATGAAGAAATAAGTGAAATTAATTGTGTTCATGAGTAAGAGTGTATTTTAACTTGTGGGAGTGTTAGATTGATCAAATAAGTGATTGTTGTGAAGAAATAATTTTTGAGCCGTAAGTGATCGAGAGTGAAGATGATGAGTTTGAGGTCCATGGTTCCATGGATTGGAGAAACATCGGTAGAGATTGGAGAAACATTTATGATTTTTTTTTTTTAAATTAAAAGTGCCACGTCCCTTAATGAATGTCACGTCAACATTTTCGTTTGGTCAACTGACTGAGATGGACGGAAGGACTTCAATTGACCGTTTTAGTAACATGAGAGAGCATGACCCCACATTTTAGACACAAGGGATGTGTAAGACCCAAGTTTTTAAGCTTAGAATAAGTGGAAGAGACTTCCATTCACGATTAGGCTTGACGTATCGTGAAGGAAAACCTGAACAAGAGTTTATCGAATGGAATAAATTTATGAAGGAGAAAGTTCAGGAAAAGTCTAAGGATCGTATCGAAGTCGATAAAAGTTATAGCACGATCGATATACGCTTGAACCTAGGGCAGAAACCCTAGCAAATAGCTAGTTTTCACTTAAAGGCACGATGGAAACTAATTCCAAAAATCTTCAGAGAAATGTTAGAACTTCTCTTAATCCATAAATAACAAGCGTTTCAAGGCGAAACTCTAGGATCTACGAACGTCCGATTCCAAACATCGGAAGTTTGCCGAAACTAAAACTCTGATAGTTCAAAAACCCTAGAACCAACCGACGATGAAGACTTTTTCTATTCGGAGCTTCAAATGAAGATTCCACACGCGTACACCCATTTCTCTTGATGTTTCCCATCTTTCTTCAGAAGGAAGTTTTCTCTTCCGACATTCAATGCAAAAAGTAACTTATCGGGTAAAATAGTTTTACACCGACTTTGCATTAGTCACCTAAAATACAAGGAAACCTCTTTTGAGTTTTGGTATTATGTCGCCAAAACCTATCTTAGAATTCACGGAGAATGAAGCCGGAAAAATCGGAATCACGAAACTTTCATTTTCCCGCGTTTTTCCAACCTCTATATATAGCATTAAACACAAGCCTCGAAAACCAAAAATCATACCGATATTTCTTTGAAGAATTAGAAGTTTCGGCGGGGAGAATATCGTGTCTAAGATACGATGGAATCAGTAGGAAAGAATCGGAATCACTCTCATATTTTTATCTTAACTCTATGAGCTAAATCCTCCGATATCTAAACAAATCTGTACCGGTTTACAAAATATCTTCTCAAAAATATCTTCACAAAATATCTTCTCAAAATATCTATTCATCCTTATCCAATCTTTGATAAATATCTATTCATACTTATCCGATCCTTGATAAATATCTTCCATTTCATTCCCTATATATATGTTGAAGCTTGAAACAAAAAAACTCACTAACACACCCACCCAAACCCGCGGCCACAAGAGGAGAAGGAGGAGAAGAGTTTTTCGCTGATTCTTGCCTGATCGTTCCATAGTTCGTTGCTACGCATAGACCTCAAGGTACTGACGCTTTTCCTTATTTCTGATAGTAAATTCTGCCGCTTTTCTCTATACTTTTCTGTACTCTTAGTTTTGAGGTTTTTGCAAAACTATCTAGATAACTTCATCTTTTTATCTAAACTTATTCCCTGCGTGCCCCTGAGCATGTTTAGCGGATTATATTTCGCCGATTCTCGCCGAAATGTCGCCGAGTTTCAATTCTGCTCATAATACCCATTTTTGGCTAAAGTTCCAACCTTTGGGCTTAAAACCCTCGACTGAGCTTAGAGTTAGTAAGATTAGTCGCCATAATCGTCGTTGGTATCGACCCCATCTAATTTGTTTTTCGAAATTATGATTTTGAGTTTCCGAGCTAAAAATATTGACCAAAATACCCCTGCGACAGTTTTCGATTCGATAAATTTTCTGAGAGTTTCCTTAGCCTAGATATCGCCTAGGAATACCTAGGAATCGATTTAGATCGAAGAAAAAGTTCGGAAACCCTATTTTACATAGTGGCCGAAACCTATTGCTTAGGGTAACGTGTCCAAAAATAATTTTTGGGTCTCTATGACCTGAGCCATTGCGTAGCTCTTTCGATTGTCGAAATTTTGGCGCTGGTTTCGTGTCATTCCGAGTTCTGTAGCTCGAGTTATGCTCGTTTTAGCGAACGAGGTTCTGTCGTCTATCCATGCTTAAATATTGTACTCTGAAGCTTCTTAAGCTTTGTCTAACGCTAGTTAGTATTGTTTTGACCAAATTGACTTGTTTTGATTGACTTTCGCTTCGTTTGCTCAAAGATTCGTTTGGAGGAACACTTGGAGCAGGAAAAGAGGATTGTGAAGGAGCCTTGCTTGAACACACTGGACGAGTTCGAGGTTAGGGTAACTTACTTGCTAGCTAATGCTTTGTAGGCGTCGATAAATTCGACTTGAATTATTGTTTATGCATATGAATTGTCTAGATTGAAAATGTTTTCTAAAGGCTTCGGCCGAGTGAACTGATTGAGACGTGTGTCTCCGTTTTCTGGCCTTCGGTCGACATGGGAGATTAGGATTTATCGCATTGATATGTTGATAATTGACTCGCATGCTTAATTGTTACATGGTTAACTATAGGCTATGTGATTATTTGTTCACATGATATTTGGATTATATTGATTATATTGTGTCTTTCTATTACGCACTTGAATTGCTGACTATATTGAATATACCGTGCAATTGTGCGAATGAGTGAGGAACGTCAAGATAGTGGATAACGGGTAGTTATGCCAGACTCCTGACGAGTTTTTAGATAAAGTTTGATGGGACGGACCGAGGTTCGTACCCTATTATTGTTTTATGGATCGAGACCTTCTCAAAGGAAAATTGAGTTTGAAAATGATATTGGAAAAACCCCATTTGAATTCACGTAAGAACTTGGGTTGTTCTGTCTAAGGCAAGAAGGGCTTTTAATGAGGCATTGTGCCCGGCCAGCTTACCTGGGAACTTCTCGGGCCATTACTTGGGTGATGATGGACCTTTTGTTTTGAGACCTTCTCCAGGGAATCATTGGAATTATGGGATCTTTGAAACTAATAGGATTAGAGACGAAACTTAAACAGTTTCATAATGAACCTCCATAATGTATTAAACAATCTCGAAACCCTTAAAATAATGATAAAAGACTCAGACGAAAGTTTAGGGCTTGAACATTAAGTTTTGAAAATGAGAAGTGTCGTCGGATCCAGGTTTCTGGGGAAACCATTGTGCGTTGGCACTTTGCTCGATGAGCAAGTTTTATTGGTTGGCCAATCCAAGGGATAAGCCGGGGAACTAGTCAGTTCTGAGTATGTTGATACTCTTTTGCTCGTTGAGCAGTTTGTTTGGTCATCGAGATGGTGAGCCATGGTAAGTTGAAAGGTCACTGAGTGCGAGCTGCATTCTTTTGCTCGTTGAGCAGTTTGGTTGGCCATCGAGACGGTGAGCCCAAGTGACTAGGAAAGTTACCAAATTCGATTAGCACTTCTTTGTTTACCTTAGGGTATTGTAGAGACAATGTACTTTAGCTAGACACGCGTACCTTGGTGAGGACGATTCGTTGTTTGGCTAACCATATTGCATTCATGCATACATTTCTTGGAAAGTGTGCTGCTTTCCGAAGGACGATCTCAGATCGGACTTCATAGGAGCGAGATGCTTCACAGGAGTGTGCTGCTTCACAGGAGCGAGATGCTTCATAAAAACGAGATGCTTTATAGGAGCGAGATGCTTCATAAAAGCGAGACGCTTTAGCGGAGCGAGATGCTTCGGGTCATCGTGAGGGTGACATTTTATCCGGATCATATTTTGAGCATGACATTGCATTGGCATACCATGCACTTAACTATATTCGTTGATATATTGCTTATCGAGTTTTTGAGATATTGAATGTTGAATTGTTATTAGAAATCTGATAACATGTTATGTATATACCTTAGGGTGGACGATACAGAACTTATATGTATATATACAACCTATATATATATACCCCTTTATTCATCACATGTTGCTTGTATTATCTATTATATTCTGTGAGTTGACCCTAGCGCCTTGGCTTTGTGTGTATGGTTGTGTTTGGGCGGTCGGCCTGCTGCCAGACGTCCAACAGCTGATTCAAGATGGTTCGTCGTTCGAGGAGGATCCTGAGCGCAATGACTACTACTAAGCCTTCGACATGGACCCGGACTTCATGCATGATCGGATGAGGGTCGATGTTAGGAGTATATTATATGGGGGATTGTTTTCACAGCTCTGATTGTCATTTCTCATTCTGGGGCAGGGTAGGTCCCCGACTATTAGCTTTTGTGTGGTTCTCTTCCAGGAGGATCACAGGGAGTTTGTCAGGCATAGGAAGTCTTTCGAAGGCCGTTTGGGGCTGACTTATCTTCTTGAAAACTGTGTTCATAAAACTCATGGCTCTGACCATGGGATGTACTTATTCGCCTGCGGGCACTATCCCCAATTACTTTATGTTTATTATCTTTGGGTTGAGTCTTCATTATGTTAAGTCTTCTATTTGAAAATAAAATTGGAAAAAATATTTACGCATTTTCCGCACTATTGATTTAAAGTCTCTAAAGTGGCACCACCGAAATCGGGGTGTTACAGGATGCATACCGCACATTTGAACCAATTCCACGCTTACAACGCCTCCCAAGGTTGCGCTGTTTGTTCTTCCAAGGCCATCATTTCCTTTTATCATTATGAGGCACAACTCCCCATCTTCTACACGCAATGAAGCGGCCGCTCAAATCCAACACGCGTCTCGTGCCGTCATCAATCCCTTGCCTATAAGAACTCTCATTCTCCATCACTTGCCACTTTCGAATCCCCCACTATTCGCGTCCCTGATCTCTTCCCGAAAATCTCCGACTTACCACCACTCTCGCTGTATCGCCTACCACCTGTAACGCCCCGATTTCTCGAGGGTCACTCTAGTAACCTTTTTTTCAAAAACGTGTATAAATTTTTGTCGAAATAAAGCCTTTTAATGATAATAAATAAAAGATAGAATGAATGCTGAATAAACTTCATTTTATTAAATAGACCAAGGCTTTTTCTTTATTACATCAAGACTCAATGAAGGAAACTAGTGCTTTCAACCTTACTTAAGCTCATCCACATACATGATGGCTTTAAGAAGGTATCGAGACCTAAAACAACACTCGACCTCACCCCCCAGTACAGACACAACACTCTCCCAGCCCGACTCAGACAAAGCCTCTGGCCCTGAATGCCTCATCTACGGCCTCCCTGATCAATGTCCGAAGCCTCTGCTCCTGGCGCTCGATCACCCTGCCGAACATCTCCTCCATGCGAGCCTCGGGGATAGGAGGGTCAGGTACAGGCGATGCCGGGGAGTAATCCGAAGAATCAGGCCCAGGTGGGGGCGGTGTGAACACGGCCGGCGGTGATGAACCCTCCGAAGGGTCTGTCTCCATAGTGGACTCCTCGTCGTCCGGTGGTGCGAACCGCGCGGGAGGATAGGGCATCCGAATCTCGCCCTCGAAGCCTGTCACCTTCCAATGAGTTTCGTCCGGGTTGTAGGTCGATAGAAACATGAAGCCTTTATACACATACCGGTCCAGGGAGTGGTCTATCTCCCAGGCGGTGTCATCATCCATGCTATGCAGAGTGAGGCCCATCCTCCGGCGATCCATCTAGGCGTTAAGCGCCCCAAACAACAAGCAAACAAACAAGCAAGGGTCAACTTCTAGAAAGCAACCACTCAAGTCAAGTATTGTGTTTGTCAAGTATTTATAGGTAAGCCCTAGGCTAACATTTTCACATAAAGGGAACTATCATGTCTCTAGGTCATAGTTAGTCAATGTGGGGTAAGTATGCATGCAGACGCTTTGGATATCCTCAAGCCAATCCCTCTTGGAAAGGCTGGACGAACACGATTCCGCGATCGGGGATGGACCTCTCCAACGCACCGCTGCCCAACAGCTTGAAGATCGGGGGTTGGACCTCTCCAACATCGTCGTATCTTGCTCGTCCTTATTCAGGGCCTCCCCTGAATGTCACCATCAGCTAGCCCAATCCAGGTCACTAGCTGTGGCCAACCAAGCCCAATCCAGGTCACTTGGTCCACAATGCATGCCATGCAAGTCAGTCACAATCACTAGGCCCTAAGCCCATCACGTTCATCTCTTATGAACAACATATCATCGCATAATAACTTGCATGCATAGCAATAAATATAGCTAACACCCTAGGCATATAGGCATGTTCATAATAACACTAGCTAGCATTTATTGCATCATCATCATATAGCATATCTAGCACATACATCATCAATAGTCCTAGCATCATGCTTGCTAACATTCACAATCACAAACAATTTATCTAGGCCGAGGCCGAAGTGCCCTTACCTTTGTCACAGCAAAAACACGTCCTAAGACTTTGGATTTTGCGGGATCACGCTCACTTCGAACTTCCTAGTCATGTGGACAGAGTAACGGTACGAATTAGTAGTCGTCTAGCGATAATATATCCTTTCCCCGTCTTTTCAAAAATATTATCTTAAAACCTCGAAAAATCACAACTTTCTCTTTCATAAGATCAAAACCTTTTTTCTAAAATAATTGTTTGAAGATCATAAGAACACTTTAAGAACATCATGAATTTTCTTAAGAAAAACCCCCAAAACATAAACATTCCTAAGCAACCCGATCAAGATCATTCTCTTCTGGTTTTTGGCAGATCAGCTTAAGCTGCAACCACAGAGCATATTGAGAATGGCCTTGCTCAAGGCTTAGGAACTAAACAAGAACAAAATAAAAGAAAGACAAGAGAGGGAAAGGAAGCTCACGGCTAGAGAGAAGAGAGAGCAAATGAGCTTGGTGTGAAGAAATGAGAGGGGGAGAGGGTCTATTTATACTAGAGGTTTGGGAACAAAGCATTGAAGGGGTGATTGAATGCATTTTTCCCTCCAAATTGCTTGAAAATTTCGGCCACAAGCTTGGTCAAACCAAGGGCCTCTTTGCAATTTATTTCTAGTCCATAACTCCCTTTAAAACCATCCTTTAATCCTCCATTTAATTTCCATTAAAACCAAAACTCTTTAAGGCTCAAAATTAAATCCTTAATTCTTTAAATCAGATTTGTCAAGACCCTTAAAAGATTTGAAAACTCTCACTCAAGCCCTCCCACTTAATGAGAGTCAAAGGAATCAAACCCTTGATTTTCTCCTCCATAAAGACTAGCATTTAAGTGGAAAACCATTCCCTCCTCCTTCTCCAAGCTTGGCCGCCCACCTCTTGCAAATATGAGCAGATTTTCACTCAATAAAACCATCAAACACAAAACAAGGTGGTTTTTAGGTGATTAGGTGCATTAATCACAAAAATCCCCTCTTAATGCACCATAAAAACCCTAATTTGAAATTCTAAAGTCTTTTTCTCCTTCCTCCCTCCAAATATTCGACCAGCCCTCTTAAATGTTCCAGAAAATAATTTTGAAAATGTTTATTTAATAAATCATAGGTTTTAAAATAATTAAATATTTTATTTAAATAAAAACCCATTTTATTTAAATAAAACTCTCAAAAAAATAGGGGAAAGGAATATTCTCTCATGGAATATTTTTAGAAATATTCCCAGCACCTCCCCATGAGGTGTGGCCCACGGAATCGTCCTTGTCGACTCGATTCGCCAATTTATCGCCCTTGTCGGGCCGATTTTGACCTAAAAGTCGTCGTCGCCGAACCCTAGCAATATTATAGTCAAAATGTTCGTATCGTCACGCTCATCAACGTCTAGAGGTTTCTAGGTCTTAATATTGCTTCTAACAATTAATCACCTTTTTAAAAGGCTTAATATCACATAAAGCACAAGCAATTCACAGAATATTATTTAATATTATTATTAAAATAGTATGCCCTAAAACCGGGTCTTACACCACCCTTTTGGCTACCCTCAGTTTACCTCCTTCCCTGGCGAACTCCCTACTCCGTCCCCAGTGCCCGTTACTGATAATCCTCACTCTCCCTTATTTTCCCCAATGGTGATCTCCAAACGCCAAACCAGGAGTTCCTCTCGCCGAGACACCCTGACTTCTCCGCGACAGGTTCCCACGCCCAGAGTGCCAACCGGGCTTCCCAATCCCAGCAGGGTTCCACTAGCGACGTCTGAGGTAACGACTTTTAGGCTTAGAACCTCCGCTACCCTTCCTTCCGTTGCTAAAAAGACCCCCCCCCCCAAGAGGCTATCGACCAACCCTCCAAAGTACGTGGAGCTCCTGTCTATTTCAGAACTTTCTTCGGAAATCGAGGGTCTTTGTCACGAGGTTTCCTTGGACAATATCCTTTTCTATAGCGGCTGCTCGAGCGACGATCACCCCTGGCGACACCGACCAACAAGCGACCCCGCACTTCTCACTTCTACTTCATCTATGACTACCTGTTCACCAAATTAGGAATAAGGCTCCCTTTCTGTAAGACCCAAGATTTTAGAATTAAATAAATAATTAATTTCCAACTCACGCATAGGATTATGTGTAAGCGTGAGAGGAACATGACTCGTGTTTAATGTTTGGATTAGCGTTATGAAGAACATATTTCAGGAAATGGTTAAGAATAGTTATATAGTCGCTATAGGTTATAGCACGAGTTTCATTCACTTCCGCCTTAGGGCGAAAACGTTATTAAATGGCTAATTTGCTCTTAAAGCACTGTAGAAACGATATTCAAAAATATTCAGAGGAATATAAGAACTTCTCTTATTCATTTCCACGACGAGTGTTTCGACAAGAAACCCAGGACTGTACGAATGATCGATTTCGATTCTCGGAAGTTTGCGGAAACCGAGTTCTAGTTAGCTCAAGAACCTTAAAGTAAACTGTTGATGAAGACTTTTTCTATATGGAGCTTCAAACGAAGATTCCACACGCGTGCACCCATTTCTTTCGATGTTTCTAATCTTTCTTCAGAAAGAAGTTTTCTCATCCGACATCAACTGCAAAAAGTAGTTTTTCGGGTAAAATATATTTACACCTACTTTGGATCGTTTGCTTTAATTCTGAGAAACCTGTTTTGAGTTCTGGAATTCTGTCGCCAGAACCTATCTTAGAATTCACGAAGGAATGTGCAGGAAAAATCGGAATCGCGAAATATTCTTTTTCCCGCGTTTTCCATTTTCTATAAATAGCTTGAAAAAAAAAAAAAAAAAAACATCACCACCAACACACACACGGCCGTGAGCTTCAAGGAGGAAGGAGGAGAAAAAGATTTTCACTGATTCTTGTCTGATCGTCGCTCTGTTCGTTGCTACGCGTAGGCCTCGAGGTACTAATGTTTTTCCTTACCTCTGATCGTAAATTCTGTCGCTTTTCTCTATGTCTTTCTGTGTTTAATGTTTTGAGCTTTTTGTAAAACTGTCCAAATAACTTGATTTCTCTGTCTAAACTTATTCCCTGCATGCCCAAGAGCATGTTTAGCGGATTACATTTCGCCGAATCTCGTCGAATCGCCGCAGAACTTCAATTCTGCTCAAAATACCCATTTTATGCTGAGGTTCCGCTTTTTGAGTCAAAAACTCTCGAATGAGCTTAGCGTCAGTAGGATTAGTCGTCATAATCGTCGTTGGTATCGACCTCATCCAATTTATTTTTCGAAATTCTGATTTTGAGTTTCTGAGCTAAAAATCTTGACCAAAATACCCCTGTTCTAGTTTTCGATCCGATAATTTTTCTGAGAGTTTCCCTGGCCTAGATATCGCCTAAGAATACCTAGGAATTAAATTAGATCGAAGAAAAAGTTCGGAAACCCTATTTTTTAGAGTGGTCGAAACCTGTTTGTTAGGGTACCGTGTCCAAAAATAATTTTTGGGTCTCTATGACCTGAGCTATAGCGTAGCTCTTTCAATTGTCAAAATTTTGGCGTTGGTTTCGTGTCATTCCGAGTTCTGTAGCTCAAGTTATGCGCGTTTTAGCAAATGAAGTTCTGTTGTCAATTTGTGCCTAAATAGGAACTCTGAAGCTTTAAAAGCGTTCTTTACGATTTCGATTAGTATTATTAGATCGTGTTGCTTCCAGTGAGACTTGTGTTGATGATTGTGTTTCCTTGTTTTAGGTTCGCAACTTCCATGCACAACTTCTACTCACGAAGGTAAGGGTAACTCGGTTTTAGCGCGTCTTTGAGTCTTGTATGCTTTTATCGCACTGCATGCGTTTGAGATGAAGTTGTTTAAACTTGATTGGCAATTGATTGAAATGTTAGTATGCTTTCAATGTTGTAGGCTTGCTTATGTTGACTGTTTCTGAGGCTTGTGCCAAATGTTTTCTAAAGGCTTCGGTCGAGTAAACTTATTGAGACGTGTGTCTCCGTTTTCTGAGAGGCTTCGGCCGTTTACTGGTTTCTGTCATTACTGCTTTCTAATGGATAAGACGTGGTCATTGTTGATACTTGACTTGAATATTAGACTTGGAATTGTTGATTGAGTGACTACTGAGGTTGAGGATTGTTGTTGATTAACTTGACATTTAGGGCTTGAACTTGAAGTGGCAATGTGGTGGTGATTGTCCCACGTGATTGTCCCGTCTACCAAGGCGTTATAAAGTGGAGATCTGGTGGATATTGTCCCACGTGATCGTCCCATCTTTCGAGATGTCCTAAAGTGGCAATGTGGTGGTGATTGTCCCACGTGATTGTCACGTCCATAGTGGCGTTAAGTGGCGGTGTGGTGGTGATTGTCCCACGTGATCGTCCCGTCTTGAGAGACGTTGCTGATCGATCCATTTTGGTAGCAGCATATAGTTGCATTATAGGGAACTAACACCTGACCCTATGTTGTTGGATTTTAGTTATTGGTTTATTGATATCTGATTTGATGTTACATTGTTGAGGTTATTATTATCTGAGTTAATCTATGTTAAGTTGTTGATATATGAGTTGAGTTATGTTGCTAGTTTATTTACCATGCTAGGTAATTAAATTTGAATAGCATGATTTTCTCTTTTATACATGGTAATTGCATGGAGTTAACCCTTTCTATTTGCTACTTGTTATTTGGGCGCTTAACGCTATTAGGCGATGAAGAGCCTTCTGGCGATGCTTAGACATGCTGAGATGGAAGAGGGATAGTAACCGGCGGAGCAAGGATGGAAGAAGCTGTATAGTTCCTCTTAGTAGTTTATGCTTTGAGTCTTCTTCGTTATCTGAAAAACTCTGCTACTAAAACCCGGTTTTCGCCACTGTTTAAGTGTGCGTACTTATTTGGAAACTTTCTTATGCTATTGTAAGACACTGTTATTATATGTCGGGACCGGTTTGTTTAATTAAGACCATGTTATGTATTAAACTGTGTTTAGTTGTTTTGAAAAGGAAAAAAATTTATCGTGTTTTCTTAGGATTATGAAATAGTCCTAAGACTTTGTTAGGTGACTAATGTGACTCCTCAGTTGAGAAATTGGGGTGTTACAACTGTGGTATCAGAGCTTTGGTCTAGAAAACCAGAGCTTTTGGGTAGAGTGTCTGCTTAAGATGTTTGAACTCTGAGACCGATTGATGGGGTGTCAATCGGAGGAAGAGTGTGCTTGATTACTGTTTATATAGATTATTTTTGAAGGTTATTCGTAAGTGAATAACCTTATGCTAGTTATTGTTAATTATACATTTGATATAAGTATATACATAGTTAGTTATTATAGAACTTTGTGTTGTTCTGACCTAAGTGTCTGTTGTGGTCTTTGGTTGTTCATGAAAACAGGAACATGAGGTTTCCACAACCGAACGAGACTCAAGGTTCAGACAACATGAATCCGATGGAGCAAGCTATTGCTAATCTGACTGCCCTTATGGCACAACAAATTACCAACACTGCTGCAAGGGAGGAAGCTGAAGCTCAACGTGCTGCTAGGTGGCTGCTCAACACCAAGCTGAAGAGAATACTCGCCGTGTTCTGCGTGAGGAACGTGAACTAGCTGCTGCTCAGACCAGAGGTCTGAATGATTTCAAGCGTCAGGATCCACCGAAGTTCTCCGGGGGGTTCGATCCGGAAGAAGCTGACTTATGGCTCCAGGAGTTGGAGAAGATCTTCACCTTTCTGCGTACTACTGCTGAGATGAAAGTGGATTATGCGACCTACCTGCTGACTGGTGAAGCTGAGTATTGGTAGCGTGGGGCTAGGGCTATGATGGAGGCTGACCATCAAGCCATCACTTGGGAGTGTTTCCGTGGAGCTTTCCTGGACAAGTACTTCCCTAATAGTGCTAGAGCCGCTAAGGAGGCACAGTTTCTGAGACTTCGTCAAGGAGGCATGACCGTTGCTGAGTATGCTGCAAAGTTGGAGTCGTTGGCTAAACACTTCCGCTACTTTAGAGGACAGATAGATGAAGGCTATATGTGTGAGCGCTTCATTGATGGACTGAGTTATGAGCTGCAGAGGGAGGTGCAACCTCTAGGACTGAATCGCTATCAAGTGCTTGTGGAGAAGACCAAGGGGATTGAGGCTATTGATAATGCAAGGGGCAAGTTCCAAGGTCTGAACAAGCCTCACCAAGGAAGTGGAGGTCCGGCTAGGACTAACCAAGGAAGAGGTGACAAGGGTAGGCATTTCCAGAAGAAGCCGTATGTTCGTCCCCAGGGTAGGGGGACAACTTCTGGTTCCTTTTATCCTACGGGTGGGAATGTTATTGCACCGAGACCTCTAGCAGTGAGTTTAGAGGATGTGACTTGCTTCAAGTGCAACAAAGCGGGGCATTTTGCAAATTGTTGTCCTGACAGCATAAGGATCTGTTGGAACTGCAAGAAGCCTTGTCACACTGCTGTAGAGTGTAGGGCTCCTAAAGTTGAGGCTGTTGTGAATACTACTGGGGCTAGGAGGCCTACTGCTGGTGGAAGAGTCTACTCGATCAGTGGAACTGAAGCTGAGGAGGACGATGGTCTAATCCGCAGTACCTGCGAGATTGCGGGTAATTCCCTTATCGCGCTATTTGATTCTGGTGCTACGCATTCATTCATAGACTTAGCTTGTGCGATGAGGTTAAAGCTAGAAGTGTCAAAGTTACCGTTTGACTTGACAGTGTCTACCCCTGCATCTAAGAGTCTAGTAACTAACACTGCATGTTTGGAATGTCCTTGGATGTACCTAGATAAGAAGTTTGTAGCAAACTTAATCTGTTTACCTCTCAAGGGATTAGATGTGATCATAGGCATGGATTGGTTGTCCCACCATCATGTTCTTCTTGATTGCGCAAATAAGGTTGTTATCTTTCCCGATGCTGACGTACTTTTCAAAACTTTCTTTGAGGAAAGGAGCTTTGAGTTCCCTTTTGTCTACAACCGTAATGGAAGCTAAGGAGAATGGAGTACAAGGAATAAGTGTTGTGCATGAGTTCGAGGATGTATTCCCCGAAGACGTACTTGGAATACCTCCAGTCAGAGATATGGAGTTCACCATTGATATAGTCCCAGGCACTGGACCTATATCAATTGCACCTTATCGTATGGCACCGGAAGAATTGACTGAGCTGAAGAGTCAACTTGAGGATTTAACCAAGAAAGGGTTTATTCGACCTAGCGTTTCTCCGTGGGGAGCGCCAGTGCTGCTTGTGAAGAAGAAAGACGGACGAACGCGACTTTGCGTGGATTATCGACAGTTGAACAAAGTCACGATAAAGAACCGTTATCCGTTGCCAAGGATTGACGATTTGATGGATCAGTTGAAGGGTGCTGCTGTTTTCTCGAAGATTGATCTGAGATCGGGATATCACCAGATTAGAGTCAAGGATGAGGATATCCAAAAGACGGCGTTTAGGACACGCTATGGGCATTATGAGTACTTGGTGATGCCGTTTGGAGTTACGAACGCACCAACGGTGTTTATGGACTACATGATTAGGATCTTCCATCCATTCTTGGATCGTTTCGTTGTGGTGTTCATTGATGACATCCTAATCTACTCCAAGGATCAGAAGGAACACGAGGAACATCTGCGTCAAGTATTGCAAGTTCTTCGGGGGAAGGTATTGTATGCTAACGCGGCAAAGTGTGAATTTTGGCTCGAAGAAGTAAAGTTTCTAGGACATGTCATCTCAAAGGAGGGCATTGCTGTGGATCCTAGTAATGTGGAAGCGGTACTTGCATGGGAGCGTCCTAAGACTGTGACAGATATAAGGAGTTTCATCGGTTTAGCTGGATATTACCGACGATTCATCGAAGGTTTTGCTAAGATTGCAGGACCATTGACGAAACTCACCCGGAAGAACCATCCTTTCGTGTGAACAGAGTTTCCAAGATATGAAGAAGCGTTTGACGACCGCGCCAGTTCTGACTTTACCACAAGAGAAGGAACCCTATGAGGTTTACTGAGATGCTTCGTACCAAGGTTTGGGTTGTGTGTTGATGCAACACCGAAAGGCTGTGGCTTATTCTTCAAGGCAATTGAAGATACATGAACGGAACTATCCTACGCATGATTTGGAGTTAGCGGTTGTGGTATTTGCGCTCAAGATTTGGAGGCACTATCTTTATGGGAGCACTTTCACTGTTTTTAGTCACAAGAGTCTGAAGTACCTATTCGATCAGAAGGATCTGAATATGAGACAAAGGTGTTGGATGGAATTTATCAAGGACTATGATTTCACTTTGCTGTACCACCCAGGAAAAGCAAATATTGTAGCAGACGCACTGAGTCGCCAGACAATTCATGTTTCATCGCTGATGATTAAGGAATTGGAACTTATCGAGACTTTTCGCGACCTCAGCTTGGGTATGCAAGTGACACCTGGAAAATTGAGCTTTGGGATGGTGACGATCACTAGTGATTTTCTGAACAAGATCAAGGTGAAGCAACTGTTAGATAAGGAGCTGATCGAGAAACGAAACTTGATCATTTTGGGAAAAGCGCCGGATTTCGAAGTAGGAACCGATGGAATTCTACGTTGCAAAGGACGTGTTTGCGTGCCATGTGACATGGAGTTAAGAAGGATGATTCTTGACGAAGGTCACAAGAGCAGATTGAGTATTCATCTGGGATCGACAAAGATGTACCAAGATCTAAAGTTGAATTTCTGGTGGTCAGGAATGAAGAAGAATGTAGCGGAGTTTGTGGCGGCATGTCTGACATGTCAGAAGGCGAAGATAGAACATCAAAAGCATGCGGGTATGTTATAGTCACTTGATGTGCCGGAGTGGAAGTGGGACAGTATCTCTATGGATTTCATGGTAGCTTTACCAGCTACGAGGAAGAGATTTGATTCCATTTGGGTCATTGTGGACCGTTTGACGAAATCAGCACATTTCATACCGGTGAAGACAACGTTCAATGTGGAGGCACTTGCAAAAGTGTATGTCGCTGAGATTGTACGACTTCATGGAGTACCCTCAAGTATTGTTTCTACAGAGATTCGAAGTTTACTTCGTATTTCTAGAAGGCCTTGCACGAGGCGCTTGGCACGAAGTTGAGGTTGAGCTCTGCCTATCACCCTTAGACAGATGGACAGACCGAGAGAACAATACAATCATTGGAAGACTTGCTGCGAGCATGTGTCTTAGATAGTCAAGAGAGCTGGGATGAGCTGTTACCGTTGATCGAATTTACTTATAACAACAGTTTTCATGCTAGTATTGGAATGGCACCTTATGTGGCTTTGTATGGGAGGAGATGTAGAACTCCTTTATGTTGGTTTCAAGATGGCAAACATCTTCTCGTTGGACCTGAACTAGTGCAACAAACTATTGAGGAAAACCTTGAGTGCGATAGAACCTTTTGCTCCTTTAGCGGTTTATCTATCCATCCAAAGGATGAGCCAGGGATGATTGGAAAGTCCCCAAGTGCGAGTGCACCATCTTTGCTCATTGAGCAGCCTTTCGGCCATCGAGCTGATGAGCCTGAGTAAATTGAAAAGTCACTGAGTGCGAGCAGCATTCTCCTTGATCGTGGATCAGTTGTTTGGCCATCGAGATGGTGAGCCAGGGTAACTTGAAAGGTCACTGAGTGCGAGATGCATTCTTTTGCTCGTTGAGCAGTTTGGTTGGCCATCGTGACAGTGAGCCAAAATGACTAGGAAAGTTACCAAGTGCGACTAGCACTTCTTTGTTTACCTTAGGGTATTGTAGAGACAATGTACTCTAGCCAGACACGTGTACCTTGGTGAGGAAGATTCGTTGTTTGGCTAACCATATTGCATTCATGCATACATTTCTTGGGAAGTGTGCTGCTTTCTGAAGGACGATCTCAGATCGGACTTCATCGGAGCGAGATGCTTCATTGAAGCGAGATGCTTCACAGGAGCGTGGTGCTTCACAGGAGCGAGATGCTTCATAAAAGCGAGATGCTTAAGCGGAGCGAGATGCTTGGCTTGTCCCATCCATCGAGATGGTGACATTTTATCCGGATCATCTTTTGAGCATGACATTGCATTGGCACGCCATGCACCTAATTATATTTGTTGATGTGTTGAAGATCTAATTGTTATTTGGGATTTGATGTTGATAAACATCGTTATGTATCTTGATGATTTGATGTTGATAAACATGCTATGTATATACCTTAGGGTAGGCAATACATAACTTATATGTATATATACAACATATATATACATACCCCCTATTCTTAACATGTTGCTTGTATTATCTATTATATTTGGTGAGTTTGGAGGACTGTATTTCGAATACTTGACCTTTACTTTGGTTTGTACATATTTTGATAGAGATCGGACCAGCCCATTCATAGACTCTTTTCCAAGGAATAGGATGTCCAATTACAAGGTCCAAGCCTAAAGGAATGAATCAAGCTTTGCAAGGATTTTTCCTTCAAATTAAGAATGATGGTTTGGACCCAACATGAAAGCAGATTTGTCAAGAGCCCAATCTCCATGTTAAAGATGCATTCATGAGCTGAAATTATACAAATTAGAGACTAATAATTATTGGACCTTCATAACTACAAAATAAGTCC
Source organism: Lotus japonicus (assembly GCF_012489685.1). Lineage (NCBI taxonomy): Eukaryota > Viridiplantae > Streptophyta > Magnoliopsida > Fabales > Fabaceae > Lotus > Lotus japonicus. Next base: position 26,692,859 of record NC_080042.1, on the reverse strand, counting down.
AATATTTTTATTCTCTTTTGATTTTTCGTATTTAATTTAGGGGTGAATTTTCTGATGACATTTTGTATTCTCCCTAGTTGGTTTTTAATGTCTTTTATGAGCCTTTGACTCATCTTTAGGAATAGTGGGTTTTTACTCAAGTTTCCAATGCTAGTGGAGCTATAAATCTCTAGTGGAGTCTATTAAATGTTAGTGGGAGCATTATTACTTATTGGAAAGAGTAGCATCCCACATAGCCTATAAATAGGGACTCAATGTATGGAACAAAGAAGTTTTTGAATCTGAATGATATTGAGTTTTCTCATTTTGTGAGAGCTTCCCATTTGTTCTTGGGTTAAGAACTAAACTTGATAACTTTGGTTCTACCGGCAGGTCGCGGTTAGGGTCAAGTTCCCCTTTTATCTTTGATAACTTTGGTTCTACCGGCAGGTCGCGGTTAGGGTCAAGTTCCTATCTTTTGTCCCCGGTTTTCAAGACGATCCTTTGTGTTCCCAAATCATATCATTTGGTACCAGAGCTTAGGCTCTTGAAAACCAGGTTTCTTTTCTCCATTTTGTTTTTATTTTTCGTTTTTTTTGTTGTTGTTCTCATCCTATATAAAAAAAAAACAGCCTACTCATATTATCCTTTCCCTTGTCTTCTCATCATCTTTTTTTGAAGTTTTCGTGTGTTCCTTCATTCTTTTTGTCTTTTGTGATTTGCATTCTGCTGGAAAAAAAAAAGTGCAAAAAAAAAAAGAAAAGAAAAGAAGTGTTCAGGTCCAAAAGCACAAAAAAAAAAAGAAAAAAAGAAAGAAGTATTACAAAAAAAAAGGAAAAAATAAAGAGTTGTGACCTGAAGAATTTAAGTGTGTTTCTTTCCAGCAATCAAAAAAAAAAAAAAAAAAAACCTCAGCCATTGTTCTCATTTTCTATTTCTCTTAAAAAAAAATTATTAGTGTGTCTTTCCTAATCTCTCATTTTCCTTAAATCACTGAAGTTATCATCTTCATACTCTAGCTGTTCCTTGTTGTGTAGAACCATCCTAAAGTTCTTAATTTAAGAGCTCATAAGGTGAAGCTGAGTGGTAAAAGGCAAGAGTTGTGAGATCATTAGAGAAAAAAAAAAGCCAAATATTGAACGAAACACGAGTGATTAAAATGTTTTGAGCGTAAACACGTGAGATTGTGTGAGTGAGGATTTTATTACTTACTATTTCTTGCAGCACTTAATCATGAGTAGAGGAGGAAAAGAAGAACTTGATCTCAAATTTTTGGCAAAATTTTTTCAAGAACAATTTGATGCCTTGAATAGGAGATTGGATGATTTAACACATTCATCAAGGTCTGGGATCCCTCCTAGGCGAAACAATAAAGAAGAGGAGTCTTCATATGGAAGATATTCTGGGAGGCATGAAGGGAAAAGAGGGAGAGAGCATGAGGGAGAAATAAGGAAGGATAGAAATGAGAAATTGGAAAAGAGAGAAAGTGAAAAGAAAGAAGAGTTGAGAGAAAAAGAAATGAGAAATGAAAAGAAAGAAGAGTTGAGAGAAAAAGAAATGAGAAGTGAAAAGAAAGAAGAATTGATAGAAAAAGAAGTTGATAGTGAAAAGAATGAGGAATTGAGAAAAAAAGAAAATGATTGTGAAAAAAATAGCAGTGATGGTCAAGTGTTTTCTTGTCAAGAAATAACCTTGATTTCCAATGATTCTAATAACTTTTCTTTGTCTAGTGGTGTTGAACATATTCTGCAGGATCAAGATCCATGTGATTTTACATCACCATTAAGAACTAGGAAACAGATTGGTCTAATCCCAAGTGCACCATTAGTTGTGAAGCCAACAATTTTGAGCAATCCTCAAGAGACCGAGCAGGGAGTAGTTACTTTGTTTGATTCAAGTGTTGTGGTTGTTCCTAATGATTTACATGAAAATTTGATACACATGAAGAATTCTTCTGATTTACATGTTAATGTGCATACGTTGACTAATTCATTTTCACATGATGATTTGCATAACAAGGATGTTCTGAACATGCATAAATCTTCACCTGATTTTGATTGTAACTCTACTTGGAATAATTCTAAACAAGCTGAATGTGCCATGGGTAGAGAACTTGAGACTAATGGTTCCAATTGTGATTTCATGCTCAAATACAAGTTGTACTATCTTGATCAATATGGCTTCTTGAAAGGTGTTTGGCATGTTGATCATGGTGGTTTCTTATATGATGAATATGATTCCTTACTTGAATGGCTAGCATGCTTAAGATTAGTCTTCGATCCCGGAGGCTTAATTCAGTTTTGTGCAGTAGAGAGTTTTTCAACTTTTTTTTTTTAACTAATTATTGTTGTTCCTTTGACCAGGTTATGAGTTTGATTCGAGGACGAATCATCTCGAAGAGGGAGGGAATGATAGAGATCAGACCAGCCCATTCATAGACTCTTTTCCAAGGAATAGGATGTCCAATTACAAGGTCCAAGCCTAAAGGAATGAATCAAGCTTTGCAAGGATTTTTCCTTCAAATTAAGAATGATGGTTTGGACCCAACATGAAGGCAGATTTGTCAAGAGCCCAATCTCCATGTTAAAGATGCATTCATGAGCTGAAATTATACAAATTAGAGACTAATAATTATTGGACCTTCATAACTACAAAATAAGTCCAATATTTTTATTCTCTTTTGATTTTTTGTATTTAATTTAGGGGTGAATTTTCTGATGACATTTTGTATTCTCCCTAGTTGGTTTTTAATGTCTTTTATGAGCCTTTGACTCATCTTTAGGAATAGTGGGTTTTTACTCAAGTTTCCAATGCTAGTGGAGCTATAAATCTCTAGTGGAGTCTATTAAATGTTAGTGGGAGCATTATTACTTATTGGAAAGAGTAGCATCCCACATAGCCTATAAATAGGGACTCAATGTATGGAACAAAGAAGTTTTTGAATCTGAATGATATTGAGTTTTCTCATTTTGTGAGAGCTTCCCATTTGTTCTTGGGTTAAGAACTAAACTTGATAACTTTGGTTCTACCGGCAGGTCGCGGTTAGGGTCAAGTTCCCCTTTTATCTTTGATAACTTTGGTTCTACCGGCAGGTCGCGGTTAGGGTCAAGTTCTTATCTTTTGTCCCCGGTTTTCAAGACGATCCTCTGTGTTCCCAAATCATATCATATTTGCCCACATGCACTACTCTCAGTTACATTCTGTTAATTTCCCGTCACTGGAGGTTACTCGTGACGTGGCTTGCTACTTACAACGGGGACTGTAAATATATTTGTACATTAGTTATGTAAATCTTTCGATGTGGAGTCTTTATTTCGACAAGTCTTTTTATTTAAACAATCGGAAAAAAAAATATTCACGTTTTTCCGCTTTATTTTCTTTTTGGTTACTAAAGTGACGCCACCGAAATCGGGGTGTTACACGACCTTTCCGCTGTTAAGTGGGTACTTGACCGCCAAGTGTACCGTGGAGATCACCAGACACGGGCGGTTCATTGTGTTTCGGCAATGATCACATTGTAAGAAGCTACTAGTTCAAATACCAAGTACCTTACTCGCAGCACCTTTGCATTATCATCGACGTCAAAGATCGTGTCGAGGTCAAAGTAGCCCCTTAACCAAACTTGCTCTTCTGAAAAGCCTACCAAGGTTCCTGTGTAGGGAGTCAAGTCTTGATCCCTCACTCCCAGCTTGACGAACGCGTCGCCGTAGATGATATCCATTGAACTGCCCTGGTCCAGTAAAACTCGCCTGATGTTAAAGCTGTTGATCCTTACCATGACAATAATCCGATCATCCTTATGTGTTTTGATGCCTTCAAAATCTGATGTCGATACCACTATGTCTGGGTATTGGAAGCCAAAAATAATTTTCAGAACTGAACTCACTGCTCTCACGTGTCGCTTTCTCGCCACCTCCGAACCCACCTGCAATTGTGTTTAGGGTGCCAACAACCGGTTCTTTCTCTTTGTTGTAGGTTTCTTAAGCTCCACCCCTTCCTGTCTCCAACGTTTCCTTCTGATCCTTCTTTGTCGCCGATTGGCGGTTCCCTTGTTGGCGATCTCCTTGTAGGCGATCTCCCTGTCAGCGGTCTCCTTGCAGGCGATCTCCCTGCTGGATATCTCCCTGCCGGCGGCCCCCTCGGTCATACTGCTTCATCCGCCCCAATTTGATCATCTTTTCTATCTCCCTCTTCGGGCTGAAGCAATCATCAGTGTCATGGCCCACCGACCGGTGGTACTCACACCTTGTGTCGATCCCGCTGCGTGGTGATTACTCCGCTTGGCCAGATTCTCCAACCATGTGCGTGGCCTTCACCTCTTGTAGGATATCCGTCAAATGTGCGTTGAGTCCATGTCCTCTTCTCGCCGGCGAGATCCCTATGGCTGCCACGGTCGGCGGCGATCTAAAGCCTTCTGCCGCTGGTACAACTGCTCCTTAACCAACTTCGCCACTGACTTGCCCTTCTTCCCCCTGTGTTTGCTGCCTTCGTCCTTCTTTTCGCTGCGCCTCTCCTTTACCGCTTGTTTCTCCCGAGCTCCGTCACTTTCCTTCTTTGCACGCATCCTCTTGAACGCGTCGTCCTCCTCATCCAGAATGTACGTGCTTTCCCGGGCTCGTATCTCTGCCATTGACCTGGTTGGCTTCCTACTCAGTTTGCTGTTCAACAAGCCAAGTAACACTCCATTCTTGAAAGCCAAGGCACAGGCGCGCGACTCAGAGTCCTTGATCTTCACAGATGTGGCACTATAACGCGCCATGTATTGTTTCAGTGTTTTCCTTCAAACTGATGCAAGTTATAGAGATCGTCAATAGTAACCTGCGTGACTTTACTCGCCGAGAACTGGATCAAGAATTTTGATGAGATGTCACAGAAGTTCGTGATTGATCCGCGAGGTAAGGTTGTAAACCACGCCATCGCTGTGCACTATAATAGAACTCGGGTTACTTTTATTGCCAATCCAGCTTGTTAATTTATTACCGCGTTATTTCGTATGCTATTTTGTTACGTTTAACCATATTGAATTGTGTGAGGGTTTAACTAGGACTTTTAGGTCAGTATATTTCAACTGAGGCTTAAATGACACCTTACTTCCTAATGAAAAAAGGTGTAGCCTCGCCAAGCGTGTTTGGTCAAGGGCTTTGCCCGCCGGGCTTTGGTGATCCGGTCCCAATGGCCATTTGGGGTCCCCAATGCTTTTCCTAGTTAGAAATTCTCACCCTTATTCCGGGGAGGCTTTTTGGATAAGAAGCTTATCCCACACATCGCCAACAGATAACGACAATTGCGCCAGCTTTTCCGGAGCGATTCCCGGACTCCAAAGGTCGTAAATGGAATCTCCACCTTCAGGGAATTTTTCCCACCGTGCAATCGCCGTAATTTAGTTTTTATCAATTGGTAAAGTCAATCGTAGGAAAATTGCTGAGAATACCCAGTCATATATATTTTATGCAAACAAAAGTTTTGCATTTTTACATTTTTCCTGGACGCCTCATTAAAAAACTCCCGAGATGGAGAAAAAAATGTGTATTTATTTTTTGTCCCTACTATTTTCAAGTGTCGCCTGTCTTTCTACTCGCCGCATTCCGGTGTTTCCTTCCCAGGCTCCCGGCTACAGTAGCTCTCTTCGCTAAACGTCCTTTGTCCCCCTAGTGCTCGCCTTCCACTCGTCACTCTTGAAGAATCCTTCACCTCGCCTAGATGCATTACAGACTTTCGTCCATCCTCTGCCTCACTTGTTGTTAACTTTCCTGACCCCTCCTTTCTGCTGCCAACCCACCTTTGGAGCCTTGAAAGTCTTTCTCGCCTTTATGGCCTTAATCGCAACTTTTTCCACTTCCTGTTGCGCTGCCTTCCCCTTTCCTTTGTTCACTGGGCGGGACCCTTGCGGCGCTGGTGGCTTGACCTTAGGTATTCCCCACTTACATGGGTCGCTCTCGCTCCAATAAAAAAGGTCCAAATTATCATCCAACAGTCTCTTCAAGCGCAATTCCTGCTGGACAGTGAGCTGGGCTCCAATCGCTAGAATTCCCCTGCTAAATTTTTGCTCTCCAAAATCAGCAATGATTTCTGCCCAGCGGTGCTCGGCCTTTGAGTCACTAAACTGGTCGTCTTTTCCCGTCCTCCTCAAGATGGGGAGATCTTGCCATGGCTGGCGAACCTCAACCTCATAGCACCTGTGCCCAACATCAGCGCCTTTCTTCCCATACAGGCTCAGGCAATTGTAATAACATTCTCTAGCTCGCCTTTGGTCGACCGTGATCCTCCCCACCTTTCCGCTGTTAAGCGGGTACTTGACCGCTAAGTGTGCCGTAGAGATCACCACACACACGCTACTAGTTGCAATACCAAGTACCTTACTCGCAATACCTTTGCATTCTCATCGACGCCGAAGATCGTATCGAGGTCAAAGTAGCCCCTTACCCAAACCTGCTCTCCTGAAAAGCCTACCAAGGTTCTTGTGTAGAGAGTCAAGTCTTGATCCTTCAATCCCAGCTTGACGAACGCGCCGTCGTAGATGATATCCGCTGAACTGCCCTGGTCAGTAGAACTCGCATGACGTTAAAGTTGTTGATCCTTCCCATGACAACAATCAGATCATCCTTATGTGTTTTGATGCCCTCAAAATCTGATGTCGATACCACTATGTCTAGGTGTTGGTTTCCACAACTGAACTCACTGCTCTCACGTGCCGCTTTCTCGCCGCTTAAGTGTCGTCGTCGCCGCCTCCGAACCCACCTGCAAATGTGTTTATGGTGCCGACACGGGTTCCATCTCTTTGTTGAAGGTTTCTTCAGCTCCACCCCTTCCTGTCGCCAACAATTCCTTATGATCCTTCTTTAGCGCCGGTTGGCGGTTGCCTTATAGACGATCCCCTTGCTAGTGGACTCCCTATCGGCGTTCTCCTTGCGGGTGATCTCCCTGCTGGATATCTCCTTGCTGGCGGCCCCCTCGGTCATACTGCTTCATCTGCCCCAATTTGATCAGGTTTTCTATCTCCCTCTTCAGAGTGAAGCAAACATCAGTGTCATGGCCCACCGACCGGTGGTACTCAAATCACTTAGTTGTGTCGATCCCGCTGCGTGGTGGTTGCTCCGCTTGGTCAGATTCTCCAACCATGGGCATGGCCTTCACCTCTCGTAGGATATCCGTCAAATGTGCGATGAGCTCCATGTCCTCTTTTCACTTGCGAGATCCCTATGGCTGCCACAGTCGGCGGCGATCTAAAGCCTCCCGCTGCGGGTACAGTTTCTCCTTAACCAACTTAGCCACTGACTTGCCCTTTTTCTCCCTGTGTTTGCTGCCTTCGCCCTTCTTTTCGCCGCGCCTCTCCTTTCCCGCTTGTTTCTCCCGAGCTCCGTCACTTTCCTTCTTTGCACGCATCCTCTTGAACGCGTCGTTCTCCTGGTTGGCTTCCTACTCAGTTTGTTGTTCAACCAGCCAAGTAACACTCCATTCTTGAAAGCCAAGGCACAGGCGCGCGACTCAGAGTCCTCGATCTTCATAGATGAGGCACTATAACGCACCATGTACTGTTTCAACGTTTCTCCTTCAAACTGGCGCAGGTTATAGAGATCGTCAATCGTAACCTGCCTGACTTTACTCGCCGAGAACTGGATCAAGAATTTTGATGAGATGTCACGGAAGTTCGTGATTGATCTGCGAGGTAAGGTTGTAAACCACGCCATCGCCGTGCTCTTGAAGGTTGAAGCAAACATCCTGCACTTAACCGCGTCCGACGCAGCACTGATCACCATTTTTGTATTGAAGTAAAGAAGGTGATCCTTCGGATCGGTTCTACCGTTGTAGGATTCCAACACCAGGTTCTTCATGTTATCCGGAATGGAAAATTCTCGCACCTCGGCCAAGAAAAGGTTCAAACTCAGCAACCGCATCTGCCTCGCGCACGCCTTCATCCTCTGTTTGTCGCGAAAGAACTCGAGTTGTTCTTGGAGATACTCGTTTCTTTGCCTGATGTAATCGACACACCGCATCATACGTCGCCAGTCTCTCTGAGTGATGGTCTGTTGAGCCGAAGGAGCCAAATTCTCCGACGGAGTACGTGACTGATTCGGAGATCCTTGTTGCGAGGGAGGAGATGGTGGAGTTTGAAGAGGTGGAGTTGGAGAAGGTGGCGGAGGAGGAGAAGGAGGAGAAGTAGGTGACGACGGAGCCAACTGCTCCTGCTGAACCTCCGCACGACGTGCTCGAACTACACGTTCTTGCACCTGAGCGCGACATAGAGTCGATACGCGCCTCTGCTCCAGTAAATCGCGACGTCGTCGACGACGTATCTCCATCCAGAATCGTGGGGAAAACGCTGAAATTTTGAAAATTCAACGGAAAACTAAGAATTGAACAGAAATCGAAATTTCATTTCACTGTGCAATCAATCCACGTGATCTGGGAGTAGAAAATTTACAGTTCCCCATAGCAGCACCAAATGTTCTTGCCATGAACATTGAGATAAGGTGTAATACCTATAGTGAAGAGAGATTGCACTAAGAGAGAGTACCTAGAGAGAGAGCGTAACTGCCTAGAAAAAACTCGAGTTGTTCTTGGAGATACTCGTTTCTTTGCCTGATGTTATCAACACACCGCATCATACGTCGCCAGTCTCTCTGAGTGATGGTCTGTTGAGGCGAAGGAGCCAAATTCTCCGACGGAGTACGTGACTGATTCGGAGATCCTTGCTGCGAGGGAGGAGATGGTGGAGTTGGAGAAGGTGGCGGAGGAGGAGAAGGAGGAGAAGCAGGTGACGATGGAGCCAACTGCTCCTGCTAAACCTCCGCACGACGTGCTCGAACTACTCGTTCTTGCACCTGAGCGCGACACGGAGGCGATACGCGTAACTACCTAGAAATAGAAAATAACTGAATTTCAAGTGTGTATTGATCAAATGAGCACAAAGTCTATTACAAATGGTAACCGCTTCCTATTTATAGTAGGGGAGTTGGGCCTAATGTATGTAACTGCCTCTGTTGGGCCGGTTGGGCCTCGCGGGAGGAGGCCTAACTCCCAAGCTAGGCGACCACCACTTGGCGGGTAACCCCTAAGCGTAGGCCCCCTAGGGGCTCGCCCAGTCCAAGTTGCTTTTGGCTCAGGCTTTTTATATTAATAATATACATTTCATTTTCAAAAATTAAAATAAAATTCTAACTATTTTTAAATAATACTTAAAAATTATATTTTTATATGAAACTCAAAAGTTGATAACAAATAATTTTTAATTTTTGACTTTATTGTCTTTCTTAATGTGTATAATGCTTTTATTGCTAATGTGATTAATGCTATTTTTTCAAGTCTCCTTATAAATATATTTCTTTGTTTTGTTTGATAATTATTAATACTTAACAAATTATTTTTAATTATTAATAATTAAAATTCTAACTATTTTTAATTAATACTTAACAAATTATTTTTATATAAGAAACTCAAAAGTTGATAGAAAATTATTTTTAATTTATGACTTTGTAGTCTTTTTTAATGTGTTTAATGCTCTTATTGCTAATTTGATTAATGCTATTTTTTCAAGTCTCCTTTACATATTTTTACTTAATGATTTTTATTAATAAATAATATTTTTACTTAATTAATCCAATTTCTTAATATTTTTACATATAAATATATTTCTTTGTTTTTTTAAAAAAGATTTAAATTTTTCTCAATTTATTATTAATAATTAAAATTCTAACTATTTTTAGTTAATACTTAACAAATTACTTTTTTAAAAGAAACTCGAAAGTTGAAAACAATTTATTTTTAGTTTATGACTTTGTAGTCTTTTTTAATGTGTTTAATGCCCTTATTGCTAATGTGATTAATGTTATTTTTTCAAGTCTCTTGTACATATGTATATATATGAGAAGGCATATCTGCGCCCATCTTATCAGAAAAACTATCAAAGGTGGAAATCAATCAAAATGAATGTGCACATCCATCCATCTCATATCTTGGTTTTATGTCTTGCTTTGATTTTTATTTCAGGTATAGAGTGAGAGGTTTGTTTGATTTCATGTTGCATTCGGATGAACAATTTACTATTCATCTACAAATAAAAAAAATTGTGTTGTTAGATAAATAAAATTTAACAAATTTTTTTAAAGAACTTTTAATTTTTATGAATTTAAATAGAAGATATCCCTTTGTAGATCATATGATAAATAATCATTTATTCTTTGATAAAGTCATACTAGTTGGCTAATATATATAAGGAACTTGATGTGCTTATAAATTTTAATTATTTTTTTTACTTGGTGTAGGAATGACGATCGCCTCTGAGATTGACAATCGGTTTCTGGGATGCATAGGGTCTTGTATAGATTATTTTGATTGCAATGTTAACTGCTTGCAGAAGGGCTATATGAAAGGGGGATTCTGCCATGCATTTATACATTTGTGTTGTTGTCGTCATTGATGAGATCTTTTGTATCTTACATATTAAAATAAATAAAAGATACAAATAAACTTTAATATTGAAATAAGAGTTTAGACATAGTATTATGTAATTGCAGCATCCACCACCAAATTGGATGATGAATAGATGCACTAGTAATAATCTATGTTTGCGAACATTTATTTAGTAATCTAACTGAAATCTTAAAACTAGTTTATTTTTAATTAAAGACTTTTGGCAAAATATATCACGAACAGAAAAATGTAAAACAAAAGTAAAGAATATACTTTTATGATTTTATAGATATTTAGATTTGTTTAGTTATTTGTAAGACCCTTAATTTTTGGATTATTATATAATTAAAATAATAATTATTTATAATATAATAATAATATTTGGACTGGGCGAGACCCCTGGGGCCCTCGCCCAGGGACGCTTGCCTCAGGGCGACGCATGATTCCGGGAATTGGGCCCCCCGATCCCCCGAGAGGCCCAACCGGCCAACTGAGGACAGTTAGGGACGCCATGCCCAAACCCTAGCTTATAAATAGGGGCGGTTACCAATTATAAAGGACTCTTAACTCATTTGATAAATAACAAACTTGAAATTCAGTTACACTCTCTCTCTAAGCGGTTACACGCTCCTTCTCTTTCTCTCTAGATTCTCTCATTGCAATCCTCTCACTCTAGGTACTATACCTTCTTTCTATAATCTTGGCTGGAACATTTGGCACCGTCTGTGGGGAACGGTAGATTCCGATTCCTAGACTACGTGGATTGCTGTTTTGGTTGAGAGAAGATCGGAATTCCATGAAATTTCCTCTGATTTTCGTGTTTTTTGGTTGAATTTCTGATTCACGGTTGAGATCCGATGGAGACTCGCCGCCGCCGACGCAACGAAATGCTGGAGCAGAGGCGCGGTACACCACCGCGTCGTGTGAGAGGAAGGTCGTGCCGTGAGGAGGTTCGTCGCGAGCAACCTGAGCAACCTGTAAGATCAAGTTTTGATCTAGTAGTACAACTCTATGTTTTGATGATTACATGTTAACTATTGTGTATGAACAATTGTGGTACTCTAACGTTGTTTTCTGAGTGTTCTAATGACAGGCTATGACTCTGGTCTTATTTCACATAATTCAGAAGCACTTTGCTAAAAAAGTAACCTCCGCAACGCTTTCGCACTTACTATGTTCAATCTGAACAGTAGATTAAGCTTTAGAAGATCTGAAGATTATAAAGCTCTAATATGGATTCAGCTCACTAGAAGCTCTGAAGGATCAGAAGCTCTGAAGGATCAAAAGCTCTAAAGGTCCAGAAGCTCTGAAGGTCCAGAAGCTGAGTAGTGAAGATTCTGAAGTCCAAGAGTAAGCTGGCTCTGAAGACCAAGTACTTCTCCTCTGAGTCCAGAAGCAGAAGGTACAAAGGTCAGAGGATCCAAGCTTCCTTCTGACTCTGATCACCGAGCTTCACAAGTTCCAATATGAAGCATGACTCTGATCAGAAGTCAACTAGGATAAAGGTCATGTCACTATCCAAAGTACAAAAGCAATTGTACCATTCCTGACGACCTTACCTAACTTATTCAGCCACAGCAGAACCTGGAAAAACCAGATCTGCGCTCCAACGGTAGCATTCCATGCAAACTTCCAAACCTAATTCCTTGGAGTATATAAAGAGGCTGAAGATGAAAGATGCCGCCTGAAGAAACTTTGTTGAAGCTCACGCGAAATTCAAATATTCTCCCAAGCAATCTTTCTTCACATTGTACTAATTGTGTTTACTATTAGCTTTCTAAGAAGCATTTCCTTGTAAACCAAAACTTTCAAACAATTATTTGTTTTTCCTTAAGGAGACCAAGGTTGGTCGGATCCTTGAGAAAACTAAGAGAGTGAATCTTAGTGATAGCTAAGTCAGTGTATTGTTAGTCACTTTGCAGGTAGCAAGTGCAGTTGTAACAAACTCTGATTAGTAGATTGCCTTCATTCTAAGAAGGAAGAAATCACCTTAACGGGTGGCCTGGATTAGCTTGAGGGATTTATCAAGTGAACCAGGATAAAATCATTGTGTGATTTGTAACACCCCCTTTTTCCCATTGTTTTATTTAAAAACGTTTATCAGAGTTTAAAAACATATCAAGGGAGTATTACACTTCTTCACGAAAACTCATTAAAATTAACACTGATTGTGTTTGAAAATTTATAAGTTCATATGCTTTTCAAAGAATGAATTATTCCTGCCAATGAAATTTCTAAACCAGTCAGATAATCCTAAGATGCATAAAATCACTTATTTAAATAGGTTTATCTTCCATGATATTCCAATAAAATTCATCATACTCAGAACTGAATTTCATAAGCACTTCGGCCGTCAACAGTACGACATCGCCATCATTTAGAAAATTATTCAACAACTTCCATAAGAAGAGATTATAAAATCCTCTCAACATAAATGTAAAAGTAACGTAAAATATCTAACCAGTGTTACATTACAGAGCAAGACACTTATTTTATAATAATAATAATAATAATAACATAAGCTAAGACTCTCCGAAGCTACTCCTCATGAGCCACATCTCTACCTCCTGTACCTGAGCGATGTCGCATAGAACATCATTCCAACAGAAGGGTAAGAACTTACATTGTATAAAATATAACATAACAAAGAGCAAGTAAACAATTCAGATCCTGCTTTATAAACTCTTCACCTTTACTTTAAAATCTGAGTGATTATAATAATTTCTCTCAAGACAGTTTCACAATTCTTATTAATGTTTCGAAAAATTATAAGCTTAAAGAAGAATAATAATTCGACTTTACCACAACAGCAAAACAATTCACCAACAAATCACCAAACACATAAAACCACTGAAAACGTGAAACTTAGTGTGTGAGACTCTAATGTATGCATGTGGTACCAATTGTTAACCTTAGCGGTATCACCGCGTCCACTCCAGACAGTTAACCACCAATGAAGTCCACTCCAGACTTCCAGAACCACGTTGCCTCTTGACTAAATGAAGTGTATTTCGTGCAAAAACTCATAAATTAAAACATGCAATTTTGAGACCACTCCAGCCCCAAATATATAACATATTTTCTCACCAAATTCCATAACGGAAATCACACCAAAATTGCACAAAATAACACTTCAATACAATTATCAAATCATTCACTATTCCACTGACAAAATAGCAACACAAAATCATCAAATGTCTCATATCAATTACTAGAATCAGTTTCAGAATCAATCTCAGAAATAAGCAGAAACATAGCAAACTTGCATATAATCCTGGTACTAAATGAGCAGTCCAAAAATTATGAAAATTTTACCAAACATAGCCTTATACGTTAGCTTTCATATAAAATTGGTTTCACCCAATTTGGAATTCTGTAGAGAGAGTTATGGTCTCTACAGCACAGGCTGTTAGGGTTTCTGCGAGCAGAAACAGAGTGAACTTGCAGATAATTCTGGTATTGAACCAGCAATCTAAAAATTATGATAATATTACCCAATATAGCCCTATGAGTTAGCTTTCATACAAAATTGGTTTCACTCAATTCGGAATTCTGTAGAGAGAGTTATGCTCTCTATAACACAGGCTGCTAGGGTGTCTGCGGGCAGAAACAGAATAAACCTGCAAATGATTCTGGTATTGAACCAGCAATCGAAAAATTATGAAAATATTACCCAACATAGCCCTATGAGTTAGCTTTCATATAAAATTGGTTTCACTCAATTTGGAATTCTGTAGAGAGAGTTATGCTCTCTACAACACAGACTGTTAGGGTATCTGTGGGCAAAACATAACAGAACCCAATTTTCCCCGGAACCTCAATTTCGCTCAAAATCAATTTTTCTCACCACATGTTAACACTCAACACAGTCTCTCAGTTCTGAATTTTCAAAAAAGATGAGGGTTCCTTCATGTTAAACTCAACCTCTGTTATTCTACAATTATACAAGATAAATTCAAACCCTTACCTCTTGAAGATCAAATTCTAGGTTTTTTCTTCTCTTTTCTCCCCTTCTCTCTTTCACGCTTCTTTTCTTCTCCTCTGCTAACTTCTCCAATTCTCAAATTCTGATTTCTCTCTTTCTAATTCACTCATATCCCTTAAATAGTCATACTAATGGGCCCCACTCTCAATTACTCACACAAAAACCTAACAAACTTATTTATCTAAATCTTATTCTATATCACATGAGATTTAAATTATAATCACATAATTCATCAAATTACCATATAGCATAATAATAATTAAGATAAAATAATAAATAACCTAATAACGAAAAGTGGGGTGTTACATGATTTCCTTAACTCTTATCTTAGCACTTTTATCTTTGGTGTTTGAAGAGATTTTTTAAAATCTCAAGTGTGAAAGGTTTTAGATTGAAAACGCTATTCAAACCCCCCCCCCCTTTCTATCATTTTTCATACCTTCAATTGGTATCAGAGCACAAGTTCTGATTACCACACCTAACAGTGTTCAGTGATCCGGGCTGTTGTGAAAAACTAAGATGGCTTCCACCATTGAAGCACAAAAAGATGTCTACAGTGCAAAGCCTCCTGTGTTCGATGGTCAAAGATTTGAGTACTGGAAAGACAGGATCGAAAGCTTTTTTCTAGGCTTTGATGCAGATCTCTGGGATATTATAGTGGATGGTTATGAGCGTCCAGTTGATGGTGATGGCAAGAAGATATCCAGAACAGAGATGATTGCAGAGCAGAAGAAGCTTTACTCACTGCATCATAAAGCTAGAACTATTCTTCTCAGTGCTATTTCTTATGAAGAATATCAAAAGATCACAGATCGTGAGTATGCTAAGGGTATCTTTGATTCCTTTAAGATGACCCATGAAGGAAACAAGAAAGTGAAAGAGTCAAAGGCGTTGTCCTTGTTCAAAAAGTATGAATCTTTCCAAATGGAATCCAATGAGTCCATTGAGGACATGTTCTCCAGATTTCAGTTACTCATTGCTGGAATTAGACCTCCCAACAAGAGTTACACAACTGCTGATCATGTCATGAGGATTCTTAGAGGCCTTCCTGAAAGCTGGATGCCTCTGATAACTTCCTTGGAGCTCACAAGAGATGTTGATCAGATGAGTTTGTAAGAACTCATAAGCATACTGAAGTGTCATGAACTGAAGCGTGCTGAACATCAAGATCAGAAGAAGAAGTCTATAGCCTTGAAATCCAAATCTGAAAAGGCTAAAGCTCTCCAAGCAGAAGAAGAAGAATCTGAAGAAAACTCTGAAGATTCTGATGAAGATGAGCTAACCCTGATCTCCCGAAAGCTCAACCGCATCTGGAAGCACAGGCAGAGCAAGTACAGAGACTCTGGAAAGACTAAAGGAAAGAATGAATCTTCTTCTGGTCAGAAGAAGTCTTCATCAAAGGAAGTCACATGCTTTGAATGCAAAGAATCAGGGCACTACAAGAGTGATTCTCCTAAGCTGAAAAAGGACAAGAAGCCAAAGAAGCATTTCAAAGCTAAGAAAGGCCTCATGGTGACTTTTGATGAATCAGAGTCAGAGGATATTGACTCTGATGGAGAAGTTCTTGAAGGACTCATGGCTATTGTCAAGAACAAGGAAGCAGAGTCAAAAGAAGCAACTAACTCTGAATCTGCATCAGAGGAAGATCCAGACTCTGACGATGAAAATGAGGTATTCGCTTCTTTCTCAACCTCTGAACTTAAATGTGCTTTGTCTGATATCATGGATAAATATAATTCTCTCCTGACTAAGCATAAAAAGTTGAAAAAAGATTTTTCTGCTGTTTCTAAGACTTCTGCTGAACATGATAAAATTATTTCTGAGTTAAAAGAAAATAATCATGCTTTAGTAAACTCTAACTCTGTGCTTAAAAACCAGATCTTTAAGTTAGAAGAAGTTGTTGCTTGTTATGCCTCTGATATTAAAAATGAATCCAAATATGAAAAATCTTTTCAAAGATTCCTAGCTAAAAGCGTAGACAGAAGCTTGATGGCTTCAATGATCTATGGCGTAAGCAGAAATGAAATGTGTGACATTGGCTATTCTGGACCCAGTAGAAATGAGCCTCCTATGCCTAAGGCTAAACCTCTGTATGAACATTTTGTACCCTCTGGTACTATATTGCCTGAACCATTGCCTGTTAAAGTTGCTAACCCCTCTCGTAAAAAGGGAACTATCTCTATGCCTAAATGTCATGCTCAAATTCCTTTACACTATCATGTTGAGAAACCCAAGGTTGTCAGAACCTCTAGGGTAACTAACAAGAAAGGACCCAGAAAATGGGTACCTAAGGATAAGATTATCTATGTTGCAGATATCCTTGATCGCTCCACTGAAACACCAATCATGGTATCTGGACAGTGGATGCTCGCGTCACATGACGGGAGAAAGACGTATGTTCCATGTAAGGCCCTAAGTTCAATTTGGAACAATTTTTTTGAAAGTTTGAATAAAATTGGAATTTTAGCTAATGTTTGATAACTGGTAGATTAGAACTGTCAACTTGTGCGAATTTTTAGAGGGTCTTAACGACTTCATTTGGGAAACCTTCCATCATGAGAGTTGTAGCCCTTTAAGCCTAGAAAATTCTCCAAGTTATTTCGCGTCAATCCGACCTGTGTAGCTTAAGATATTCCCGTTGTAGTGACTGTCGTTAATGCTGTACAGTACCAGCGAGTAAATTAGTTTGTTTTCTTCTAATTCCGAATTGGATTATGAAATTACTTTAGAGGGCTTAAGTTTTTAATTAGATTCAGGTCTGATTAAGTGCTTAAGTTATTGGGTCAAGGGTTTGACTTGGAGCGGGCTCAAGAGAAAAGAAAAGAAACCCAAGCCCATGATGAGGGGGAGCCCGCGGTTGTATTAGGGTTTTGAAGGGGGGAAAATTTTCTTTTCCATTCAGTCCTGACACAGAAACCCTTGCACTCCTTACGTAAAGAAAACAGAAGAGAAAAGAGTGAGAGAACCACCCCTTGCACCCTTAGCCGCCGCCGACCAAACCACCACCGCCACCCGTGACGCCGCGCGAGTGAGAGAGCCTTGCGAGAGGGAGAGGATTCGCGTGGAGGAGGAGAAGAGGGACGTGGACAGCAAGCAACTGAATTCTGAACCTACATCTTTCTCTTTTCAGACCAAGAACCCAAGGTAAGGGCTGGTCTTAGGATCTTTTTGGTAGAATAGGGGTTATATCATGAGTTTTCTTGGAAAAATTATGATTCTTGCCATGCTTTGACATGATTTTATGTATGAACTTGATTGATGTGCTTGAGGTTTTGGATATGCAATGTGTGCTGGACTTTTTCCATGTGATATTGGGTTACACTGTGAACATGTTACTATATTTGATGCTGGTAGATGACTTAGAACCCTTAGAATAGAGTGGCTAAAACGAAATTGATGGCAAATGCATTCTCTGTCAGATTTCTGTGCTTGACAGTAAACTTCAGGTCCTATTTTCACTTGTTTCTGGTCGCCAAATAAAGAAATGATTAACATACAAATTGTAGGTCTTCGAAAGAGCTTTCCAGACATATAAAGATCATAAATTTTGGTCTAGTATTGTGTGTTGTAGGTCGTTTTGGGTAACTGTCATACCTGCTGTTTTTCCCTGTGTCGGACAGAAACTTTAAGGAGTAACATCACCTAATTCTGGGGCTCAAATGAAAATGATTTTAACTAGAGAGTTGTAGATCTTTAAAATATCTTTCCAGAAAGATATTATACATGTTTTTTTGTTGGAGGACGCATTCTGTAGACCAGTTTCAATGAACGTTGTTTCTGCTGTCCAAAAAGCTAAGTTGCGAAAATGTGTTGTTTTCCATGCATAAGTCTTATGTTACCTTATTTGATAATTTATGCCATGATGTGCCATGCGTAAGTGTAAGTTTATGCTATGCCTTATGTGAATTGTGATATTATTGGAAATTGTTCAAAGGGTCGCTCATCTAGTTGTAATTCCCGATGTGTTTGTGATCATTTAATTGTTATATTTATGCGATGTTGATGTAAGAGTCTAGGTTGACTTTAGAGACTTAAACAAAGAGAAACGCGTAATTAACTCGCTTGCAAGTAAATGTGAATAATATGGGCATAGGTCTAGTGTAGACTATAGTCCATGAGAACGATGGGCTTGCACGCGAGGGAGAATTGTGGATTGACTGTTGGTCTCCACGTGAAAAGGTTGACTGCGGTCGCCTAGAGATTTTGTGGATCATTGCGGCTTCACGTGTTTGGTTGACTGCGGTCACCATGAGATTTTTGTGAAGTATTGCAGCTTCACGTGATTGTACATCTGCGGATGTAAGTGATTGGCCAAGGCAGGATTGGTGGGTTGTGTGATGTGAGATTCCGTTAGTAACTGACTCTTTCCCATAAAAGACATATAATGTACTTATATTATGTTGTTGTTGATTTTGTCATTATCATTCTTTTTGTTGGACCTGACCCTGCTTGTTTGCTATGTGTTTATTTGGGGGGGGGGGGTAGATGGTCGTGAAGATAATGGCGACGACTCATTCTTGGGAGTTGATGCTACGTGACGAGCCACTACCGGATGACGACTACACTTCTGATGAAGAGGAAGAAGATAAAGAGGAAGGGGCCAAGGATATGGTTGGGTTGTGAGACATCCATTTTTCTTTTGGGTTGAGAGTACCGAGTTTTGGAAGTATTGAACCATTACTTTATTTTAGTTGGGATAGTTTAACTTGATGTAATTTACTTTGAAGTTTTCTTCCGGATATTTATTTCATACTCTTTTCAATGATTAATAAAGTTTGAGGTTTACGTTGATGATTATTTCCGCAAGTTTGAAATGGTTAAGATTCGAGAATTTTGTAAAATTGAAATCATTAATTCAAGATTAATAAGTGAATCGATGAAAACTCTTTACGAAAATTGGTTAATTAGTTACTGTGTAACACTCGAGAAATCGGGGCGTTACATTGTGGTATCAGAGCTCCGGTTGAGAAACCAGAGCACTAAGGGTTTTGGGCTTACGAGTTTCCGAACTTGTTGGTGTTTTTGTTTTTGTTTTTTCGATAAAGATGTTTTCAAAGCTTCGCGGTGAGATTGGGTAGACTTGTGTGCTAAGATGTTTGCTTGACTGTGAGATTGTCTGATTAGTATCATTGCCTTGATACTTGAGACTAACTGTTTGATTATATTAAGATGTTTGAACTCTGAGATCGTTTGATGGAATGTCAATCGAAGGAAGAGTGAGCTTTGGAATCCCTTTTGCGCCCCAAGGTGTACGCCTGTGTGCGTTTATGTGCACCAGTGCTGTTGGTGAAGAAGAAGGACGGGAGGTCCAGATTATGTGTGGACTACCGACAACTCAACAAGGTGACAGTGAAGAATCGTTATCCGATGCCTCGGATAGATGATTTAATGGATCAACTTCGGGGTGCTGTTGTTTTCTCGAAGATAGATCTGAAGTCAGGATATCACCAGATCCGAGTTAAGGAGGCCGATATTCAGAAGACCGCATTCAGAACTCGATATGGGCATTATGAGTACCTTGTGATGCCGTTTGGAGTTACCAATGCACCCGCAGTGTTTATGGACTACATGAACAAGGTATTCAGACCATTTCTGGACAAGTTCGTGGTGGTGTTCATTGACGATATTCTGATTTACTCGAAGAGTAAAGAAGAACACGAAGAGCATTTGCGCCAAGTGCTGAGAGTATTGCGGGAGAAGGAGCTATATGCTAATGGCTCGAAGTGCGAATTCTGGATGGAAGAAGTGAAGTTCCTTGGTCACGTCATATCAAGTCAAGTTGTGGCTGTTGACCCTAGCAAGATTCAATCGATCATGTCATGGGAACAACCTAAGATGGCAAGCGACATCAGAAGTTTTGTTGGGCTTGCTGGCTACTATAGACGATTCGTCAAAGATTACGCAAAGTTGACTTCGCCGTTGACCCAGTTGACAAAGAGGAATCAACCGTTTGCATGGACGGAGAAGTGTGAGGCTAGTTTCCAGGAGTTGAAGAAGCGACTGACCACCGCACCCATACTAGCTTTACCTAAGGAAGGAGAACCGTATGACGTGTATTGTCATGCGTCACACAATGGTTTGGTGTGTGTAATGATGCAAGATAAGAAAGCAATTGCCTATGCTTCAAGGCAGTTGAAGACTCATGAGAAGAATTACCCCACACATGACTTGGAGTTGGCTGCCATAGTTTATGCTCTCAAGATTTGGAGACACTACCTCTATGGCAGTACGTTCACGATCTACAGTGATCATAAGAGCTTAAAGTACTTATTTGATCAGAAGGATCTGAACATGAGGCAGCGGAGGTGGATGGAATTCCTGCAGGACTATGAGTTCACTCTACAGTACCATCCGGGGAAAAGCAATGTCGTAGCCGACGCTCTCAGCCGGAAGGCTATACATGTGTCCTCAATGATGGTCAAGGAGTTAGAACTGTTGGAGTCTTTCCGAGATCTGAGCTTGGACGTTAAGCTCGCACCAGGAAAACTGAGTTTCGGAATGGTGACGGTGTCAAGTGGACTCTTGGAAGAGATCAAGTCTAGACAAGGGACTGATGAAGGGATAGCTGAGTAGCGAAACCGTGTGACTCAGGGAAAGGCACCAGAGTTCTCTATTGGAAATGACAATATTTTGCGATGCAAGGGACGGATATGTGTGCCTAACGATGCAGAAATGAGAAGATTGATCCTGGATGAAGGGCACAAGAGTAGGTTGAGTATCCATCCCGGAATGAACAAGATGTATCAGGACTTGAAACTTCACTTCTGGTGGCCTGGGATGAAGAAGCAGGTTGCTGAGTATGCTTCTACTTGCTTGACATGTCAGAAAGCGAAGGTAGAGCATCAGAAGCCCGCAGGGAAGCTGCAACCACTAGATGTCCCAGAGTGAAAGTGAGACAGTATTTCTATGGACTTCGTGACGGCTTTACCTTTAACTCGGAGGAAATTCGATGCAATTTGGGTTTTTGTTGATCATTTGACAAAGACCGCTCATTTTATCCCGATCAACCTGAAGTATAAGGTGGAGAAATTGGCGGAGATTTATGTGGCTGAGGTTGTGCGTCTGCATGGTATGCCGACCAGCATCGTGTCAGACAGAGATCTGAGGTTTACCTCTCACTTTTGGGGAGCCTTGCAGCAGGCCCTCGGAACTAAGTTGAGATTGAGCTCTGCCTATCATCCGCAAACCGATGGGCAGACAGAAAGGACAATCCAGTCGCTGGAAGATTTGCTACGGGCCTGTGTGTTGGATCACAAGGGCAGTTGGGATGAGATGCTGCCATTGATCGAATTCACTTACAACAATAGTTTCCATGCGAGCATCGACATGGCACCTTACGAAGCTTTGTACGGTCGGAGGTGTCGTACGCCCTTATGCTGGCATCAAGATGGAGAAAATTTGGTGATTGGCCCGGAATTGGTGCAACAGACCACCGAGGAAGTCAGGAGAATTCAGGAAAAGATGAGAACCGCGCAGAGTCGCCAAAAGAGTTACGCCGACAACCGACGAAGGGAGTTGGAATTTCAGGCCGGAGACCATGTCTTCTTGCGGGTTACCCCGATGACAGGTGTCGGAAGGGCAATCAAGTCCAAGAAGCTTACTCCGAAGTTTATTGGGCCGTACCAGATCATGGAGCGAGTTGGACCGGTGGCGTACAGGATCGCCCTACCACCGTTTCTATCCAACATCCATGGCGTTCTTCATGTGTCGCAGTTGCGGAAGTACATGGCAGATGATTCGCATGTGATTACGCCAGACGATTTACAGCTGAGAGATGATCTGACAATGGAGGTGCCACCCATCAAGATCGTCGACCGAAGCATAAAGCACTTAAGAAACAAGGGGGTACCTTTAGTGAAGGTCATGTGGAAACAAGAAACCGGTGATGCGACCTGGGAGTTAGAGGATAAGATGCGGGAGTCACATCCCGATTTATTTGTAAACCCTTAAGTTTCGAGGGCGAAACTATTTTAAGGGGGGTGGTATTGTAAGGCCCTAAGTTCAATTTGGAACAATTTTTTTGAAAGTTTGAATAAAATTGGAGTTTTAGCTAATGTTTGATAACTGGCAGATTAGAACTGTCAACTTGTGCGAATTTTTAGAGGGTCATAACGACTTCATTTGGGAAACCTTACTTCATGAGAGTTGTAGCCCTTTAAGCCTAGAAAATTCTCCAAGTTATTTCGCGTCAATCCGACCTCTGTAGCTTAAGATATTCGCGTTGTAGTGACTGTCGTTAATGCTGTACAGTACCAGCGAGTTAATTAGTTTGTTTTCTTCTAATTCCGAATTGGATTATGAAATTACTTAAGAGGGCTTAAGTTTTTAATTAGATTCAGGTCTGATTAAGTGCTTAAGTTATTGGGTCAAGGGTTTGACTTGGAGCGGGCTCAAGAGAAAAGAAAAGAAACCCAAGCCCATGATGAGGGGGAGCCCGCGGTTGTATTAGGGTTTTGAAGGGGGGGAAAATTTCTTTTCCATTCAGTTCTGACACAGAAACCCTTGCACTCCTTACGTAAAGAAAACAGAAGATAAAAGAGTGAGAGAACCACCCCTTGCACCCTTAGCCGCCGCCGACCAAACCACAACCGCCACCCGTGACGCCGCGCGAGTGAGAGAGCCTTGCGAGAGGGAGAGGATTCGCGTGGAGGAGGAGAAGAGGGACGTGGACAGCAAGCAACTGAGTTCTGAACCTACATCTTTCTCTTTTCAGACCAAGAACCCAAGGTAAGGGCTGGTCTTAGGATCTTTTGGGTAGAATAGGGGTTATATCATGAGTTTTCTTGGAAAAATTATGATTCTTGCCATGCTTTGACATGATTTTATGTATGAACTTGATTGATGTGCTTGAGGTTTTGGATATGCAATGTGTGCTGGACTTTTTCCATGTGATATTGGGTTACACTGTGAACATGTTACTATATTTGATGCTGGTAGATGACTTAGAACCCTTAGAATAGAGTGGCTAAAACGAAATTGATGGCAAATGCATTCTCTGTCAGATTTCTGTGCTTGACAGTAAACTTCAGGTCCTATTTTCACTTGTTTCTGGTCGCCAAATAAAGAAATGATTAACATACAAATTGTAGGTCTTCGAAAGAGCTTTCCAGACATATAAAGATCATAAATTTTGGTCTAGTATTGTGTGTTGTAGGTCGTTTTGGGTAACTGTCATACCTGCTGTTTTTCCCTGTGTCGGACAGAAACTTTAAGGAGTAACATCACCTAATTCTGGGGCTCAAATGAAAATGATTTTAACTAGAGAGTTGTAGATCTTTAAAATATCTTTCCAGAAAGATATTATACATGTTTTTTTGTTGGAGGACGCATTCTGTAGACCAGTTTCAATGAACGTTGTTTCTGCTGTCCAAAAAGCTAAGTTGCGAAAATGTGTTGTTTTCCATGCATAAGCCTTATGTTACCTTATTTGATAATTTATGCCATGATGTGCCATGCGTAAGTGTAAGTTTATGCTATGCCTTATGTGAATTGTGATATTATTGGAAATTGTTCAAAGGGTCGCTCATCTAGCTGTAATTCCCGATGTGTCTGTGATCATTTAATTGTTATATTTATGCGATGTTGATGTAAGAGTCTAGGTTGACTTTATAGACTTAAACAAAGAGAAACGCGTAATTAACTCGCTTGCAAGTAAATGTGAATAATATGGGCATAGGTCTAGTGTAGACTATAGTCCATGAGAACGATGGGTTTGCACGCGAGGGAGAATTGTGGATTGACTGTTGGTCTCCACGTGAAAAGGTTGACTGCGGTCGCCTAGAGATTTTGTGGATCATTGCGGCTCCACGTGTTTGGTTGACTGCGGTCACCATGAGATTTTTGTGAAGTATTGCAGCTTCACGTGATTGTACATCTGCGGATGTAAGTGATTGGCCAAGGCAGGATTGGTGGGTTGTGTGATGTGAGATTCCGTTAGTAACTGACTCTTTCCCATAAAAGACATATAATGTACTTATATTATGTTGTTGTTGATTTTGTCATTATCATTCTTTTTGTTGGACCTGACCCTGCTTGTTTGCTATGTGTTTATTTGGGGGGGGGGGTAGATGGTCGTGAAGATAATGGCGACAACTCATTCTTGGGAGTTGATGCTACGTGACGAGCCACTACCGGATGATGACTACACTTCTGATGAAGAGGAAGAAGATAAAGAGGAAGGGGCCAAGGATATGGTTGGGTTGTGAGACATCCATTTTTCTTTTGGGTTGAGAGTACCGAGTTTTGGAAGTATTGAACCATTACTTTATTTTAGTTGGGATAGTTTAACTTGATGTAATTTACTTTGAAGTTTTCTTCCGGATATTTATTTCATACTCTTTTCAATGATTAATAAAGTTTGAGGTTTATGTTGATGATTATTTCCGCAAGTTTGAAATGGTTAAGATTCGAGAATTTTTTAAAATTGAACTTTTATCATTAATTCAAGATTAATAAGTGAATCTATGAAAACTCTTTACGAAAATTGGTTAATTAGTTACTGTGTAACACTCGAGAAATCGGGGTGTTACATTCCAAGAGCTAAAACATAAGCCTGGAGGCGAAGTTGGCTTTAGTGGCAATGAGAAGGGTAAAATTGTTGGTTCTGGTACTATTGGTGTTGATAATAGTCCATGCATTGATAATGTTCTGTTGGTAGATGGCTTAAATCATAACTTATTGTCTATAAGTCAATTAGCTGACAAGGGTTATGATATTATTTTCAATCAAAAGTCCTGCAGGGCTGTAAGTCAGATCGATGGCTCTGTTCTGTTTAATGTAAGGCCCTAAGTTCAATTTGGAACAATTTTATGGAAGTTTGAATAAAATTGAAGTTTTTGGCTATGTTTGATAACTGACAGATTAGAACTGTCAACTTGTGTGAATTGTTAGAGGGTCTTAACGACTTCATTTGGGAAACCTTCCTTCATGAGAGTTGTAGCCCCTCAAGTCTAGAAAATTCTCCAAGTGGTTTCGTGTCGATCCGATATCTGTAGCTCCAGATATCCCCGTTTTAGTGAACGTAGTTCCGGCTGTACAGTGCCAGCGGGATTATTACATTGTTTTTCTTCTAAGTCCGAATTTAATTATGAATTTACCTTTGAGGGCTTAGGTTTTAGTAAGTTTCAGGTCTGATTAGGTAATTAAATTGGTGGGTTAAGGTTGAACTTGGGTCGGGCTTGTGGAAAAACAAAACCCTAGCCCACTTGTGGGTTGCATGGGATTTTAGCCAAGGGGGGAAACCCTATTCTTCCACAATCAGAAAACAGAGATACACTACAGCACCTTCACGTGAAAAACAAAGAGAGAGCAGAAGAGAGAAAAGAGAGAACGTGTGAGAGAAGAGAAGGGAGCCGCCGCCCAAGCCACCACCATTGTCGCCTGTCACGCACGCGAGCAAGGGAGAGAGCGCGAGTAGAGAAGGATTCGCGAGGGAGAGGAAATAGAGAACGAGGACAGCAGCTTTTGAACCTTCTTTCCATCTCCAAACTTCTGTTTTTCCATCACCAAACAAGGTAAGGGCTGGTTCTAGGAATGGGTAGGTTCTTTAGGGAATATGCCATGAATTGCCATGAGAAACAACTTGAGTTTTGGACTGTTTTTGCATGATTTCCTGTACATGCTTGCTTGCTGGAATTTTTCTCTTGAAAAGCCATGAATATGATCCTCAAACGTTGTTTATGATCTGAATCTATGATTTTATGCGAGTTGCCATGGTATTTGTTAAGTTTTGTGCTATTTTACACTTGTTATAACATGATCCTTGCTAAATGTTTGGTTCTGAAATTTTGAGTAGATATTTGGGTTGTTGGGGCTGTACCAAGATTTCCATGATCAAAGGGGAAGGAAGGAAAATTATTTTTGAAAACCATAGAGCCATGGGAGTTTCGCTGCCAGTTTCCTGTACTGGACAGCGGACTTCAGAGCCCCTTTTTACCTGTTTATGGTCATCGAATGAAAAAGTGATTAAAATGAAAGTTGTAGATTTTCGAAATATCTTTCCAGACATATAAAAATCATAATTTTTGGTTTAGTAATGTGATCTGGGGGTCGTGTTTAGTAACTGTCACACCTGCTGTCTTCCTGTTCCGGACAGTTAGCTTTAAGGCCTAATATCACCTAATTCTGGGACTCAAATGAACAAATGTGTAACTAGAGAGTTGTAGATATTTAAAATAGCTTTCTAGAAAGGTATCATACGTGATTTTTGGTTGAAAGATGCATTCTGTGGCTCTATTTTTGTGAAAGTTGTTTCTGCTGTCAATATGTTGAAGTTGCGATGATATATTATGCATGAGTGAATGTTCTTGCGTTCCTTTACGTGGATTATATTTATTTTCTGAGTTAATGGTTCAACGGTCGCTCACCTAGCCGTAATTCCCTTGTAACCCGTGAATGTTGTGTTGTGAAGGTTTGTATAAAGAGTATGATAAGACTCTAGGATTGATTTTAGAGACTTAACAAAGAGAAAAGTGTAATAAACTCGCTTGCAAGTAAATGTGAATAATTGGACATAGGTCTGGTGAGGACTATGGACCATGAGAACGATGGTACCTTGCACGCGAGGGTGTTTTGTGGGTTGTACGGTGAGTCCCCACGTGATTGGCTGACTGCGGTCGCCTTGTGATTCTGTGGACGGACGGTGAGTCTGGCGGACAGTGAGTTCCCCCACATGATTGAGGGTTGTACGGTGAGTCCCCTCCGAGATTTGTTCATCTGCGGATGATCGTGATTATGGCCATTGGTGTTGAGGTGGTTGTGTGAAGTGAGATTCCGTTAGTAACTGACTCTTTCCCATAAAAGACATATAATGTACTTATATTATATATGTTGTTGTTGATTTTTTCATTATCATTTCTTTTGTTGGACCTGACCCTGCTTGTTTGCTATGTGTTTATTTGGGGGGGGGTAGATGGTCGTGAAGATAATGGCGACGACTCATTCTTGGGAGTTGATGCTACGTGACGAGCCACTACCGGATGACGACTACACTTCTGATGAAGAGGAAGAAGATAAAGAGGAAGGGGCCAAGGATATGGTTGGGTTGTGAGACATCCATTTTTCCTTTGGGTTGAGAGTATCGAGTTTTGGAAGTATTGGACCATTACTTTATTTTAGTTGAGATAGTTTAACTTGATGTAATTTACTTTGAAGTTTTCTTCCGGATATTTATTTCATAGTCTTTTCTATGATTAATAAAGTTTGAGGTTTACGTTGATGATTATTTCCGCAAGTTTGAAATGGTTAAGTTTCGAGAATTTTGTAAAATTGAACTTTTATCATTAATTCGAGATTAATAAGTGAATCGACGAAAACTCTTTACGAAAATTGGTTAACTAGTTACTGTGTGACACCCGAGAAATCGGGGCGTTACATTTAACAGCAAGAGGAGGAACAACACTTATAAGATCAGATTATCTGAGTTGGAAACTCAGAAAGTAAAGTGCATTCTTTCTGTTAATGAGGTGCAATGGGTATGGCATAGACGGTTAGGGCATGCCAGTATGAGAAAGATTTCTCAGTTGAGTAAGCTTGACCTTGTCAGGGGTTACCCACTCTGAAGTTCTTTTCAGATTCTCTTGGTGAAGCATGTCAGAAAGGAAAATTTACAAAAGTCCCTTTCAAGGAAAAGAATGTTGTTTCCACCTCAAGGCCGTTGGAACTTCTGCATATCGACCTTTTTGGACCAGGGAAAACTGAGTCTATAGGTGGCAAAAGATATGGGATGGTCATTGTTGATGACTATGCTGCTGGACATGGGTAAAATTTCTATCACGCAAGGATGAGTCTCATTTTGTGTTCTCTTCCTTTATTTCCCAAGTGCAAAACGAGAAGGCTTGCAGGATTATGCGTGTCAGAAGTGATCATGGTGGAGAGTTTGAGAATGACAAGTTTTGAGAGTCTGTTTGATTCCTATGGAATTGCACATGATTTCTCTTGTCCTAGAACTCCTCAACAGAATGGGGTTGTTGAGAGGAAGAATAGAACTCTTCAAGAGATGGCTAGAACCATGCTTCAAGAAACTGACATGGCAAAGCCCTTCTGGGCTGAGGCAGTAAACACAACATGTTACATTCAGACCCAACATTTCTTACTTTCATCCTTTTGGTTGTGTTTGCTATGCTCTGAATACTAAGGATAGATTGCATAAGTTTGATTCTAAATCTTCTAAGTGTATATTACTTGGTTACTCTGAACGTTCTAAAGGCTTTAGAATTTATAATACTGATGCTAAAACTATTGAAGAATCTATTCATGTTAGATTTGATGATAAGCTTGACTCTGATCAGTCAAAGCTAGTTGAAAAGTTTGCAGATATGAGTATAAATGTTCCTGATAAAGGCAAAGCTCTAGAGGAAGCTGAGCCAGAGGAAGAGTCTCCAGAGGAAGTTGGTCCCTCTGATTCACAGCCTCAGAGGAAGAGCAGAATTGTTGCCTCTCACTCTAAGGAGTTGATTCTGGGAAACAAAGATGAACCAGTCAGAACCAGATCAACATTCAGACCCTCTAGAAAGACTCTACTTAGTCTGAAGAGATTGGTATCCCTAATTGAACCAAAATCAATTGATGAAGCTCTTCAAGACAAAGACTGGATTCTGGCAATGGAAGAAGAATTGAATCAATTCTCCATGAATAATGTTTGGAACCTTGTCAAGAAGCCTCAAGACGCTCACATCATTGGAACCAAATGGGTTTTCAGAAACAAACTGAATGAAAAAGGAGATGTAGTCAGAAAGAAAGCAAGGCTAGTTGCTCAAGGCTACAGTCAGCAAGAAGGAATAGATTATACTGAAACATATGCTCCAGTAGCAAGATTGGAAGCTATCAGACTGCTGATCTCATTCTCAGTGAATCACAACATAATTCTTCATCAGATGGATGCTAAGAATGCCTTCCTGAATGGATACATCTCAGAGGAAGTGTATGTGCACCAACCTCCTGGTTTTGAAGATGAGAAGAACCCTGACCATGTTTTCAAATTGAAGAAATCTCTCTATGGTCTGAAGCAAGCTCCTAGAGCATGGTATGAGGTACCTCATTCCTTCTGGAAAATGAGTTTGTAAGGGGTAAAGTAGATACAACTCTCTTTTGCAAAACTTACAAAGATGATATCTTAATTGTGCAAATTTATGTTGATGATATTATATTTGGATCTGCTAATCCATCTCTATGCAAGGAATTTTCTGAGATGATGCAGACTAAATTTGAAATGAGTATGATGGGAGAACTCAAGTATTTTCTAGGAATACAAGTTGATCAAAAACCAGAAGCTACCTACATCCATCAGAGCAAGTACACAAAGGAACTTCTGAAGAAGTTCAATATGACAGAATCAACAATTGCTAAGACTCCTATGCATCCTACATGCATTCTGGAGAAAGAAGATGTCAGTGGAAAAGTATGTCAGAAGCTCTATGTTGGTCAATTCGCAAGTGTACAAATACCTCCGGGTTTTAAAATATCGAACCACAGGGATTGTGAGTGAGAATTGCTGATTTAAGTCTAAAGTTTGCAAGTTCTTAAAGCAGTAAAATTCAGAAATTGGTTTTGGTTGATTGCGACAAAAGTTTTGCAAAAGAGCAATGATGAATAAGTTGTGAAAAACAAATGATGGTAAATTGCCTTGGGTTTTTGATCATCTAATCCATTTTAGTCCACCTATCCTATGCATGTGATATCTTGATTTATCCCTTGTTGTTATAGCCTATGTACTTACTAGTTGATTCCTCACAAAAGTAATTCTCTCAAACTGAAAGATAAGCCCAATTCCTTGTGTACTTAAACATTCATAAGAGGTAAATAAGCATGTATGTTCAGGCCAACAAAACCCTACCCTCACTCTATTCCTAGAAGCAAGTATAGAAGGATCTATTCCAATTCATGTCCCTAAATCATAACAAATTTCCATTTAATTATAATCTAGCCTATAGAAAAGGTGCACCAAAGCTAAGCATGAAATAAGGAATTGAAATACAAGATTAAATCAAGACTCATGCATAGAGATAGGAATTAACAAACTAAAACTTCATAGAATCTCTTAACCCAAAGCAAAAAGTAAACTAGCCACTCATGGCTAGTGAATTCATAAAGGAAATGTAAAGAAAACCTGAGGAGGAATACAAGTTGGAAGCCTCCCTTGCCCCAGAGTTCTCCTCAGCTTTCAAACTTGATCAAAAATGAGTAAAATGTCCAAATGTATCAAAGAAATTGGCCTAAGCCTTATTTATAGGCAAAATGAACGAAACTGGGCGCTCAGGCGCCAATTCAGAGTGCCTGAGCGCCAATTGCATGTTGAAAAACATGCTTCTGGACCCAATTGGCGCCTAGGCGCTTAAGCTCGCCTGAAAAAGACTTTTTGGCTTCTGAAACTTCTCTTTTCAATTCTCTTTAAGTTCTTCATCAATTCCATGCTTCTTGGCCTTCTTTCTCCTTCAGTTTCTGCTCTCCAAACCTAACCAACAAGTCAAGGAAGATTCTAGAAGCTCCAAGAGCTCATTAGCACAAGAAGTCCTTCATAAAACACAACAAAACCATGCAAGTCCTAAACTTTACTTAAAATGCAAGAAAACTACCTATAAAACTACTAAATTACCAAAACGAAATAAAGACTAAAGAAAAGAATAAAAATGCATGAGAATGCATGAAACACTACATGAGACTCAACAAAAAGACTCATAACAAACAAGGAAATGACCCTAAAAACACTACTAAAATAGGGTCATCACACCACTATACTCAACGGCAGCTCGTCCTCGAGCGTAAATAACACTCGCTTGCCCTCAAGCGCAAGAAATGCTCCCACACAAGTGCTCTCAACAAGGAATACTACAAGGAAAATAGGGGGACAAAGTAATCACAGCTAGTTCCAAGAGAAAGACCCAACAACCTACTTCATGCATCTTTTGAAAAGAGAAGAGTGTAGAGTCCATTCATGAGAAACATATAGATCTAAAAATCCTAGGATGAGATGTTTATTTAGTGCACTGAGTACACAAGCAAGTTCATAGGTCCTGAATGTCACTCACTCAATAGCAACAAAGATCAAACATGCAAATATTCAAAGAGACTTCCATAAGGGCTGAAACATTGGCTAGGTAAAGCATGATGGTGGTTGGTCCCTAAGGGAAAACTAGGCTTTCAAGCACATTGAGTGTGGTCCTCTTCTAATAACCCCGGAGCTTACAACACACTTTCTTTTTACAAGTCTCTTGCACCCACCTTTTCGAACCTTCTTTTTTTCTTTTTTTCCAACTCCAACTTTTGGTTAGGAGCTCTTTTTCTTTCTTTTACTGATTTTTTCTTTTTGGGGCAAGAGACTATTTCTCAATTTTCAGCTCCACTCAATTGAAACAAGGACCAACACTTCCCAATATTCCAACCAAAACATCCATCCCAAACTTTTGGCTACAAAAAAGATTCTCCAATTAAGCTCAAATGGGACAACTAAGGGCAATGTTTAACCTCAAACTCAGAATCTCAAGAAATCCTATAAGTCTCAAGAACAAAACAGAAATCACTAAGCATGCTATGAGCGAAATTAACGCAGAACCAAGAATTGCAAGTGAGTCAGGATCCTCCAGGGAATTTTTATGGTGAAGGGTCAAAGATAGACCCTTAATGGACTCACCTCGACTCTCTTCTCAAGACACACTCGGAACACCGAAGTCTCCTCCTCTCTTCCCCAACATGCAATCACTTATCCCCAAAAACAACAACAAGTATTCACAAAAGCATTTTCAAAAACAGCACTAGTAGGGAAGCAAAACTATAGCTAAAAGCATGTGAGTATAGGGAAGTAAAAGACCCAAAAACAAAAAGCTAGTTAACAATGCATGACAAAAAGAAAAAGAAAAACTACAAATTCAAAAATATGCCAAAGATGCATAACCTAAACTAAGAGTAGAGATACCTCAACATAGTCACTCCATGGGGTCATGGTAACCCCTTCCATCGCCATAATCCGGATGAACACCGGCATCATGCATCAAGCTCAAGTCTATCATCCCCTGCTCCAAGGTATTAAAATCCAAGGGCCCATTGTACCTGGGGTCTGATGTGCTACCTCCCCTCCAATGGAGGTCAAGATCCCTGTGTAGGCGATCCTGCCTCAAAAACATCCGCCCGAAAGCGGCCACCATCCAAGCAGGAGAAAGGTCAGCACGTGGTGGAGTAACCACCTCATTCACCACCTCAACATTTTCTTCTTCCTCCTCTTCTTCTTCCTCTTCCTCTTCTTGGGGCATCCTTGCTGTCCATTCCTTATAAAGTTGAGCGATTCTCTCCTTACTGAGCAGAGGTGCCACAGGAAACCTCTTCTCAATAACATGGACTGGCCTCCTAGCTCTGTCCCTCACCGCATGAATCAAAGAGCAAATCAAGTGAGGAAAGATGGGTCGATGCTTGTCTTTACTCCTGTTGTAGAGGGAATAAATCCGACCAGCAATGATGGTGGCCACGTCCATAGGATGACCTCTCACGATGCAATAGATAGCAACCAATGTAACCTCTCTAACTTCAGATTTGTTAGAGCTAGGAATGAGGGAATCCTGCAAAAATTCAGCCCAAACTCTAGCCAGCGGTGTCATATCCTTCCTTCTCACAAAAATGATCTCATCTTCAACTGCTTCCCAGTCCCGCCCAGGCCTAACAATCACTGCCTTCATGTCTTCCAAGATCTCCGGTGACTTCTCCTCTAAGATCTCATGATAAGTGGCCTTCTCGGGGAAAAGCTCCTTCTCTTGGTCCTACGTGAGGAGACCAAGATGCCTGCGAATGACTGCTGGATTGTAGTCAATCACATCTCCCCTAAACCAAGATGAATTCACCGGTGGCCTGGACCTGTCCTCTTGATTGTCACAGTAGGTGTTCGCGTAGAACTCCCTAACCATTACTTCACAAGCAAACGGAATGGGGTTGACCCAATTCTTCCACCTCCTAATCTCCATGGCTTCTTGCATGCCCAATAGGTCTCTCCTTCCCTCCCGATACAAAACTCCCCGCTCCTTCACACACTCCTTGTGTGCTAGGTGAGCTCGGTAGAACTCCTCCTTAATCGCTGATAGGAAGCGGGAGCGATCAAAACTCCGGGAGGTGGAGGAAGAAGCTGCAGCTCTTGTGTTGGTTCTTGCTCTTTTCACAGGCATCTGCAAAGTTGTTAGCCCATACACAAGCCACAAATGTTAGAAATGTTAGTTAAAAAATAAAAAGAAAAGAAAGAAGAAACTTTGTACAAAAACAAAAAAAAGAACAACCTAAGAGCACCCAACAAGTTTCTTAGTGATTTTGGCAAAGAAAGAAAGACTACCACAAGCACTTGCCAAAAATCGACTAAGAGAACCCATTGAGGCATTCTATCAAACACCTTATAAGCAAAAGCTAAACTAAACTAATCCACAAAATCCTAACTACCCATTCCTCACAAACTCACAACCCCTTTCTAATTAAGCACAAAATCAACCCATAATGAACAAATACAACCCAAACCCAACTTGCACTAACACAAATTCACTCACCCTTACCCAAAAGAAGCATGCATTGCAAAACTCATGAACTATGATGAAGGAAAGTGGAAAATGGAACTTACCTTGACTTGAGAGTGAGTGGGTGCAAGTGGAATGGACTTGATGCAATGCAGAACTTTGAAGTAAAAGGAAGAACCAATGTGTGTGCAAGTGAGAAATGAGAATTGGAAATGGGGTATGGAGAGAGTGGGATGCGTATTTTTATGGGAGAATGGGAGTTAAGAGTGGGAAAATGAAAGGTTGGGGTTTTAAAACCCAAAATGTGGGCTAAAACACGAACAGGGGCGCTCGAGCGCTCGAGGGGAACGCTCAGGCGCTCAACCCAGTTCCAGAGGCAGTGCCTCTGCCACTAATTGGCGCCTAGGCGCTCAACCCAATTTTTCACAAAAATTTCATTTTTTTTTCCTTTTTTTTTTGAAACAAAACACCTAAAATACTACAAAATTAAAAGATAGGAAATAATAAAATGAAAAGAATGGGTTGTCTCCCATTTAGCCCTAGGTTATAGTCCTAGGTAGACTCTCCTTCCGATGGTGTTAGGAAGGAAATTCCTTTCCATTGATTAACTTACCACAAGTGCAAGGAAGAAACCTTGCACAAAACCTCTGGAGTAAATCTTCCCATGAGGCTATGTCCTCTTGCTCATCAAACCAAGCTCTAGCCTCCCTTGTCAAAGAATGAGGGAAGAGTTTAATCTTCACTTCATCACTTGAAACACCCTCAATCTTAGCAAGGGTGCTAGCTTGGGTAAACTTCACCATATGAGCATGTAAGTTCTCGTACTTGGACCCCCCATACTTGTTACCATTAACAAGCTTGATGAGAGCCGGATGGAACTCATCAATTTGGGCATTAACTTTGGGGATCTCTTCCGAAACCTTCGACCTGCTTCTAATCACATCACAGACAAAGTCTTTGTCTTGGTTAGTCTCAATCATAGGATTAAAAACAGAAAACCGTACCTTTTCCTTACCAACACGGAGAATGAGGTGACCCTTGTCAACATCAATCTTAGCTCTACCAGTAGCTAAGAAAGGTCGACCAAGAATGAGAGGAATCTTCTCATCCTCCTCCATATCAAGCACAACAAAATCCACGGGGAACACATACTTGTCCACCCGCACCATTACATCCTCCACAATCCCATATGGAGTCTTGAGGGATCGATCCGCCATTTGCAAGGAGAGCATGGTTGGAGTAACCTCTCCTAGGTTAAGCCTCTCAAACATGGTGAGTGGCATCAAATTGATGCTCGCTCCAAGGTCACACAAGGCTTCCACATCCGCCATGCCTTCAATTTCTACCAGAATAGTGAAACTTCCGGGGTCCCTTCTTTTCTTAGGCATCTTCCGCTGCAAAATGGCACTACATTCTTCCGTCATCAACACTGTCTCATCTACTCCCTTCAATCTTCTTCTCTTATGCAAAATATCCTTCATAAACTTAGCATATATAGGCATTTGTTCCAAAGCATCGGCAAAAGGAATACTAATGTGGAGCTTTTTGAAAACATCAACAAATTTTGAAAACTTTTTATCTAAGCTCTTCTTAGCCAATGCTTTAGGAAACGGAACCTTGCTAGTTTCAGGAGTAAGATCAACTTCCTCTCTCACCTTAATAGGCACTACTACTTCTCCTCCCACTATCTCCTCTCTCTTTTCTCCCTCTGTTTTCTTCTTCAATTCACTTATCACTCTCCCACTTCTAGTGGTTACAACAGAGGCATTTTCTTGCTTAGGATTGGGGATAGTGTCGGAAGGAAATTTACCTTGAGGTCTCTCGGCTATTTGCTTGGCCAGCTGGCCAAACTGATTCTCGAGATTCTTGATAGCCGCCTCTTGATTCTTGTAATTATTCTCCGTCCGGTTGATGAAAGTTTCCACCAACTCTTCTAAGCTCTTCTTGGAACCACTACTTTCACCTTCTCCTCGCTCTTGAGGTTGTCTTGAGCTTTGGCCTTGGAATCCTTGGCTAGGAAATTGTCTTTGAAAGCCATTTCCTTGCCCATTATTACCTTGCCTCCATGAGAAATTAGGGTGATTCCTCCATCCTGGATTCTAAGTATTTGAAAATGGGTCATTCCGAGCTTGACCCATAACCTTCACTTCCTCCTCCGGTCTAGTCTCTGTGCATTCTTCGCTGTCATGTGGCCCTCCACAAGTCACACACTACACCTTGGCAACTCGACCACCAATCTTGGTAGTCTTCATTTGATTTTGAATTTCATTCATTTGCTTGGAGAGTTGCTTGTTGGAGGCCATAAGTTGATCATAAGCTTCAACCTCAAGGACTCCTCTTCGGGCTTGGCGATCATTACTAGAGTTCATGGCTCTTATAGCCATCTTTTCAATCAACTCATACCCCACTTGTGGAAGTAAGGCATCGAACTCTCCACTTGAAGCCGCATCCAAACCAAACCTCGAAGAATATTGGAGAACATCATAGAACTTTGCTACTTGCTCAGCTTGAGTAAGGTTATGTTGAGGACACCTCCTCAAGAGCTTCTTGAACCTCTCCCAAGCTTCATAGAGATTCTCATCGGTAGATTGAGTAAACGTCATGATGTCATTCTTGAGCTTCCTCAAGAGGGCTCTTGGAACAAACCTTGTGGTGAACTTCTCAGCCAAGTCTTCCCAAGATGTAATGCTACCTTGGGGCTGTGAATTCAACCACTCTTCAGCAGTATCCCTCAATGAAAAAGGGAATAAACTCAAGCGGATGGTGTCCGCTGAAACATTCTGAACTCTATAGGTGTTGCAATTGCGGATAAACCGCTCCATGTGTGCATGAGGATCTTCGAGAGCACCTCCACCATACTGATTTTGGCTCACCAAGTTGATGAATGCCGGCCTCAGCTCAAAGTTTCCCGTGCCATCGGGGGAAACTATGCTGCCCGGATAATCGTAGCTCATGGCAGCCGAGGTGAGGTCTCTGAGAGAACGATTGGCATTCTCCAATTCTCGCTCTTGAAGTCTTTGAGCAAGAGCCTCATTCACTCTTTCTTCAATGTGGGCTTGCATCTCCTCTTCCGTCATTTGAGCAGCCATGGCTTCAAGCCTTTGTTGGGCTCGACGACGGCGAAGAGTTCGTTCAGGCTCCGGATCAAACAGCAATGGATCTGTGCCAAGCCTACTGTGCATAAACTGAAATCACAAAAACAGAGAAAATGTTAGTAACACCTATTCAATGCAATGCCTAGTAAAACAAACAAACAAACTCTTTAACTTAAACCGAAAACCACAAACAATCCCCGGCAACGGCGCCAAAAACTTGTTGGTCAATTCGCAAGTGTACGAATACCTCTGGGTTTTAAAATATCGAACCACAGGGATTGTGAGTGAGAATTGCTGATTTAAGTCTAAAGTTTGCAAGTTCTTAAAGCAGTAAAGTTCAGAAATTGGTTTTGGTTGATTGCGACAAAAGTTTTGCAAAAGAGCAATGATGAATAAGTTGTGAAAAACAAATGATGGTAAATTGCCTTGGGTTTTTGATCATCTAACCCATTTTAGTCCACCTATCCTATGCATGTGATATCTTGATTTATCCCTTGTTGTTATAGCCTATGTACTTACTAGTTGATTCCTCACAAAAGTAATTCTCTCAAACTGAAAGATAAGCCCAATTCCTTGTGTACTTAAACATTCATAAGAGGTAAATAAGCATGTATGTTCAGGCCAACAAAACCCTACCCTCACTCTATTCCTAGAAGCAAGTATAGAAGGATCTATTCCAATTCATGTCCCTAAATCATAACAAATTTCCATTTAATTATAATCTAGCCTATAGAAAAGGTGCACCAAAGCTAAGCATGAAATAAGGAATTGAAATACAAGATTAAATCAAGACTCATGCATAGAGATAGGAATTAACAAACTAAAACTTCATAGAATCTCTTAACCCAAAGCAAAAAGTAAACTAGCCACTCATGGCTAGTGAATTCATAAAGGAAATGTAAAGAAAACCTGAGGAGGAATACAAGTTGGAAGCCTCCCTTGCCCCAGAGTTCTCCTCAGCTTTCAAACTTGATCAAAAATGAGTAAAATGTCCAAATGTATCAAAGAAATTGGCCTAAGCCTTATTTATAGGCAAAATGAACG
Organism: Lotus japonicus; assembly: GCF_012489685.1. Classification (NCBI taxonomy): domain Eukaryota; kingdom Viridiplantae; phylum Streptophyta; class Magnoliopsida; order Fabales; family Fabaceae; genus Lotus; species Lotus japonicus. Next base: position 26,654,868 of record NC_080042.1, on the reverse strand, counting down.
AAACTGGGCGCTCAGGCGCCAATTCAGAGCGCCTGAGCGCCAATTGCATGTTGAAAAACATGCTTCTGGACCCAATTGGCGCCTAGGCGCCCACTCCCAGCGCCTAGGCGCTTAAGCTCGCCTGAAAAAGACTTTTTGGCTTCTGAAACTCCTCTTTTCAATTCTCTTTAAGTTCTTCATCAATTCCATGCTTCTTGGCCTTCTTTCTCCTTCAGTTTCTGCTCTCCAAACCTAACCAACAAGTCAAGGAAGATTCTAGAAGCTCCAAGAGCTCATTAGCACAAGAAGTCCTTCATAAAACACAACAAAACCATGCAAGTCCTAAACTTTACTTAAAATGCAAGAAAACTACCTATAAAACTACTAAATTACCAAAACGAAATAAAGACTAAAGAAAAGAATAAAAATGCATGAGAATGCATGATACACTACATGAGACTCAACAAAAAGACTTAAAACAAACAAGGAAATGACCCTAAAAACACTACTAAAATAGGGTCATCACTCTATCGTGGAATGATAAGTTCACTTCTATACTTAACGGCATCTAGGCCAGATTTTTTGTTTAGTGTACATTTATGTGCTCGATTCCAATCAGATCCTAGAGAAACTCACTTAACAGATATCTGAAAGGTACCACTAACCTTGGCTTCATGTATAAGAAAACATCAGAGTATAAGCTTTCAGGTTATTGTGATGCTGATTATGCTGGAGATAGAACTGAAAGGAAAAGTACTTCTGGAAATTGTCAATTTCTGGGAAGTAACTTAGTCTCATGGGCAAGCAATAGGCAGTCTACTATTGCACTATCCACTGCAGAGGCAGAATATATCTCAGCAGCTATTTGCAGCACTTAGATGCTCTGGATGAAACACCAGCTAGAGGATTATCAAATCCTTGAGAGCAACATTCCAATTTATTGTGATAATACTGCTGCAATCTCACTCAGTAAGAATCCAATCCTACACTCAAGGGCAAAACACATTGGGGTAAAGTATCACTTCATTAGAGATTATGTTAAGAAGGGCGTACTTCTTCTAAAGTTTGTTGATACTGACCATCAATGGGCAGATATCTTCACAAAGCCCTTAGCAGAGGATAGATTTAATTTTATACTGAAAAATCTGAATATGGACTTTTGTCTAGTATAAAGATGGATCAGAACCTCTGACTATGATGCTTCCTCATCAGAAGATGTCTAGTTCAGAAGGTAACTTTGTCAGATGCTAAGTACCCATTGGTGCTTACTCTGAAACAAGACAGTAAACGTGTGTCAGTTCACTCTGATGCCCAGTTCCTTGTGCCCTTCGGATAATCTGTTGTGATGAGTGTAGATGTGCTTATTCTCCACCGTGTGTTTTGTGTATTAACTGTTCATAATAATGTCTTTAATTTTTAGCCGTTGATTTTACTTTTGTTTTACAATCAACAACGGTTACCTTCTAAAAACCACTACGCACCCACGTTCTCCATCACTCTTGGTTTTCGCTTCTCTCTCCTGTTTGCAAAAACCCTTATCTCCTTCGATTCTCTCTCTCTCTCTCTCGTTCATACCTCTTCTACCCAAGCCTCCAACCTTCAACTATGGTGAGATCTGAAAGAGCTGATTCCGGTGAAAGGGCTGATTCCGCCGATGGAAGAGTGTTCCCAAGGATGGTAGTGGGTCTTCCAACAGGGCAAGTAGGTCCCGTTCTTCGTTCCAGATCGATAGAGGGTGCTCAAGCACAAGTTCAAGATGCTGAGGATGTTGTTCCTTTGTCTCAAAGGAGTTGTGCAGTTACATGCGTCTTCCCTCCAGAAGAACTTCAAGTTCTTGCTAAATGGCGTTTCGACCTAGACAACATTGCTGCTAATGGGGTCGATCTTCGTCCTGAAGTACGGGCTCAAGGCTAGGATGGATATTTCAATAGACTACATGGTCCAGTCTATGACAAACTGGTGAAGGAATTCTGGAAGCATGCTGATTGCAATGAGTATCAGGTTGTGTCTTTTGTTATGGGAAAAAGGATTATCATCTCAGAGAAGTCTTTTGTAAGGCTTCTGGGTGCAGATACAAGTCGTGGCTACAGATTTCAGATGCAAGAGTCAAAAGTCAAGACAAGTACCAAGGAGAAGGTCAACAAGGCCTTATACTCTACATGGAGACCGGGCAAAACTGATTGCAAGACAAAGGATCTTCATCCTGACCTGAGAATTTGGCACAAGATCCTCCTGAACTGCATAAATCAAAGACCAAAGGGAAGCTCTCCAGATTACATCAATTTCACTCAAAAGGTGATGCTTTTCTTCATCAAGGAGCACACCAAAGTCTGTCTACCTTACTTTCTATTCTCCTATCTGAAGGAGTGCATAAAAAATTCAAGGACTACTGCTTCACCAAAGTCTGCCATTAAATATATACCTTTTGGCAGATTACTATCTGACTTCTTCTTTGAGAGCAAACTGATATCTGCTCTAACCAAAGCTGGATGCACTGAAGACCTAACAACAATTGTTGGAGATGTCTTCACTCCCACATCATTGAAGAGAATGGGCTTGGTGGAAACAAAAGTTGAGGTTAACTTTGCTACTGCAAAGTCAAGAGGAAGAAGACTCCCTCTGAAGGACTACCCTCTCTGGTCAAAGGCTGATGATCCAGATGCTATCAAGTACTATTTTGATGATCTAAAGCAGCAAGTCTTTGTGATTGATGTGGATGAGTCTCCCAGGAAGAAGAAGACCAAGAGAAATCAAGTGGAACCCTCTGAGACACAGGATCCCTCTGATGGTGATGATAATGATGATGATGAACCACCACCTAAGAAGAAGGCAAAGAAGGTTGGAATTGCAACGCAAGTCATTCATCTGCAACCAACTCAGGAGCCTACTAAAGCTGCAATCTCTACCAAAGTCACAAGATCTACAGTCAGAGCTTCAAGTAAGTTTATTGCTCTTTCTGATGATGATGATTTAAATCTGCTTGATGCATTTCCTGTTGCTTCCAACCCTGAACCCACACAAATTGATCAATCCACTTCACACAATTCACCACCTAGGGCTTCCTTCTTTCAACCCTCCATTGAGGAAGAACCCCTATTGTAACACCCCGATTTCCAGGTGTCACTTTAGTAACCAAAAATAAACTTTACGCGGAAAACAGGTAATTTTTTTTCGTTTGATTCCTTTTAAATCAAGCAATAGGAGATAAAGACATAGCCCAACCCCTAAACTAACCAATATACATCAAATATAAACATGTACAGCCTCAGCTGCACTTCCACGTCGCGCGAACTCGCAGTGACTCCAAAGTAGTGTGCCCGTAGGCAAATATTTACAGATCCAGAAGTGTGAGTGTGAAAGTTATAAGTACAATCCACTTAGAGAGAGCCGGCCTCCAAACGGCCTAAGAAAAAACCCCTATGGTCCGACTGACTCACTGTGATCCCTCAGTAAGAGAACCAAACAAAAAGTCATGCGTCGGGAACCTACCCTGTCCCAAAAGCAAAACGAATCAGAGCTATACACAAACCATGACGCCTGCCTAAACGTACCCTTCCAGTACCAAGTCCACAGCGAGTTGAAGCTCAGCTCCATGCGTCGTAGAACTCCTTTCATCAGACGTCCACGCTCGTCAGTACGGTCCTCCATGACCCTTCCCCGGTACGTCGTTCGATGACCCACAAGATAGATCACCCAAGCGGTGGGGGCAGCACGATCCACAAGCTCATACCTGATCCCCCCGAGGGAGAGACCATCGAAAACCAGTCGGCCATCGACATCTGGCAGCAGGCCGACCGCCCAAACACAACCATGCAACCAAAGCCAAGGCGCTAGGGTCAACTCACGAAAATAAGTAGATATACACTCAAAATGTGATAGGGGGTATAGATATATGTTGATATATACATATATAAGCAATCCTAGCATGTTATGGCTCTAACAATGCTTCAATAAACCAACCAGCACACGATTCCAGTCAGAATGAATGTATGCGTGAAATGCACAATATGATCCGGATTGTGACGCATTCCCGTTCGCCACAAGTGAAGCATTCCCGTTCTTCACTATGGATGAACCATTCCCGTTATTCATCCTTGGTGAACCATTCCCGTTATTCACCGTATGATGAACCATTCCCGTTATTCATCATTAATGCAGTGGTGAACCATTCCCGTTATTCACCATGAGATGCACAGGTGAACCATTCCCGTTATTCACCCGATTGATGCAATATGGTTAGCCAAACATCGAATCGTCCTCACCACTTAAGTGTTTAGCTCAAACCCAAACTCAAAACAACCCAAGAGTTAGTGTCGGTCAATACAACACAACTCAGAGTTAGTGTCAGTCAATACAACACAACTCCCACAACAAAACCCAAAATCAAAGCCAGAGTCAGTGTCGGTCAATACAACACGACTCGGAGTTAGTGTCGGTCAATACAACACAACCCCAACACCCAAAACCCAGAGTTAGTGTCGGTCAATACAACACAACTCGAATAACAAACCCCAAGAGTTAGTGTCGGTCAATACAACACAACTCAAACAACAAGAGTACTAAAGTACTCGGGAGTTTAGTGTCGGTCAATACAACACAACTCCAACAACAAAACCCAAAGTCCAAACCCAGGGTTGTAAGATCATGTTTTGATCTAGTAGTACAACTCTATGTTTTGATGATTACAAGTTAACCTTTTGATATGAACAATTGTGGTACTCTAACGTGTTTTTCTGAGTGTGCTATTTACAGGCTCTGACCTCAACTCAATCTCACACAAATCAGAAGCACTGTGTATAAAGGGTAACCCAAGAAACGCTTTCGCATTCACCATGTTCAGTATGAACAGTGGAAAAGCTTCAGAAGTTCTGAAGCTATACAAACTCTGATGTGGACTCAGTCGCTAGAAGCTCTGAAGATCCAGAAGTTCTGATAACCAAGAAACACTGAAGGTTCAGATGTTCTGATGGTGTAGAAGACTCTGAAGATCCATAAGCTGAATAGTGGAAACTCTGAATTCCAGAAGCAAGAAACTCTGAAGGCCATGTTCTTCCCTCTGAGTTCAGAATCAGAAGATACAATGGTCAGAGGATCTGTGCTTTCCCTCTGACTCTGATCAACCGGCTTCACAAGTTCCAATATGAAGTATTCCCCTGATCAGAAGTCTCCTAGGTTAAAAGGTCAAGTCGCTATCCAAGTACAAAAGCAAGTGTACCTTCCTGACGACCTACCTAACGTTCTCAGCCACAGCAGAAGCTGGATTTTCCAGAACTGCCCTCCAACGGTAGCATTTCCCATGCAACGCTCAACCCTAATCCTTGGAGTATATATAGAGGCTGAAGATTGAAAGAAGCGGCCAGAAGAAATATACAAGAAAAGAATACACACGCGCAAGACATATTCAAAATATTCTAAGCCTTCTTTCATCTGAAATTCATTGTGTTTACTATTAGCTTTTTAGAAGCAAATCTCTTGTAAACAATTCTTTGATAAACCGTTTGTTTAGTTCCTTTAGGAGATCAAGGTTGATCGGATCCTAGAGAAGACTAAGAGAGTGAATCTTAGTGTGAGCTAAGTCAGTGTAATTGTTAGTCACTTGTAGGTTTCAAGTGCAGTTGTAACTCTTACCTGATTAGTGGATTGCCTTCATTCTAAGAAGGAAGAAATCACCTTAACGGGTGGACTGGAGTAGCTTGAGTGATTTATCAAGTGAACCAGGATAAAATCCTTGTGTGCTTTTCTATCTCTTATCTTTAGCACTTAAGTTCTCGAAAGATTTGTCTAAATCTTTAAGGTGGTAGTTTTGTACTGAAAACGTTATTCAAACCCCCCCTTTCTACCGTTTTTCATACCTTCAATTGGTATCAGAGCGCAAGTTCTGATTACCACACCTAACAGTGTTCAGTGATCCGGGCCGGTGTGAAAAACAATGGCTGCCACCACCAGTGAAACTCAAAGAGATGGTTACAACGCAAAGCCTCCTATGTTCGATGGTCAAAGGTTCGAATATTGGAAAGATAGACTGGAAAGTTTCTTTCTGGGTTTCGATGCAGATCTCTGGGATATTATTGTGGATGGCTATGAGCGTCCAGTTGATGCAGATGGCAAGAAGATCCCAAGGTCAGAGATGACTGCAGATCAAAAGAAGCTGTACTCACAACATCACAAAGCAAGAGCAATTCTTCTAAGTGCTATTTCCTATGAGGAGTACCAGAAGATTACAGATCGTGAGTTTGCTAAAGGCATTTTTGACTCTCTGAAGATGTCTCATGAAGGAAACAAGAAAGTCAAAGAATCAAAGGCATTGTCTTTGATCCAAAAGTATGAATCCTTCATCATGGAGCCAAATGAGTCCATTGAAGAAATGTTCTCCAGATTTCAATTGCTTGTAGCTGGCATACGACCTCTCAACAAGAGCTACACAACAAAAGATCATGTCATAAGGGTCATCAGGTGTCTTCCTGAAAGTTGGATGCCTTTGGTGACTTCAATAGAGCTCACAAGAGACGTTGAGAATATGAGTTTAGAAGAACTCATCAGCATTTTGAAATGCCATGAGCTGAAGCGCTCAGAGATGCAAGATCTGAGGAAAAAGTCCATAGCCTTGAAATTCAAATCTGAAAAGGCTAAGGTTGAGAAGTCAAAGGCTCTTCAAGCTGAAGAAGAAGAATCTGAAGAAGCATCAGAAGATTCTGATGAAGATGAGCTGACTCTGATCTCCAAGAGACTCAACCGCATCTGGAAGCACAGGCAGAGCAAGTTCAAAGGCTCTGGAAAGGCAAGAGGAAAGTCTGAATCCTCAGGTCAGAAGAAGTCATCAATCAAGGAAGTCACTTGCTTTGAATGCAAAGAATCAGGGCACTACAAAAGTGACTGTCCAAAATTGAAGAAGGACAAGAAGCCAAAGAAGCACTTCAAGACCAAGAAGAGTCTGATGGTGACATTTGATGAATCAGAGTCAGAGGATGTTGACTCTGATGGTGAAGTCCAAGGACTCATGGCAATTGTCAAAGACAAGGAAGCAGAGTCAAAGGAAGCTGTTGACTCTGACTCAGAATCAGAAGGAGATCCTAACTCAGACGATGAAAATGAGGTATTTGCTTCTTTCTCTACCTCTGAACTGAAACATGCTTTGTCTGATATCATGGATAAGTATAACTCTTTATTGTCTAAGCATAAAAAGTTGAAAAAGAACTTATCTGCTGTCTCCAAGACTCCTTCTGAACATGAGAAAATTATTTCTGATTTGAAAAATGAAAATCATGCTTTGGTAAATTCTAACTCTGTGCTTAAGAACCAGATTGCTAAGTTAGAAGAAATTGTTGCCTGTGATGCCTCTGATTGTAGAAATGAATCTAAGTATGAAAAGTCTTTTCAAAGATTCCTAGCTAAAAGCGTGGATAGAAGCTTAATGGCTTCAATGATCTATGGCGTAAGCAGAAATGGAATGCATGACATTGGCTATTCTAAACCAATTAGAAATGAGCCTTCTGTGTCTAAAGCTAAATCCCTGTATGAATGCTTTGTTCCCTCTGGTACCATATTGCCTGATCCTGTACCTGCTAAAATTGCTAAAAACCCTCTTAAAAAGGGATCTTTCTCTATGACTAAATATCATGCAAATATTCCTTTAAAATATTATGTTGAGACACCCAAGGTGATCAGAACCTCTGGGGTAACTAACAAAAGAGGACCTAGAAAGTGGGTACCTAAGGACAAAATTATCTATGTTGCAGATATCCTTAATAGCTCCACTGAAACACCAATCATGGTATCTGGACAGTGGATGCTCGCGTCACATGACGGGAGAAAAGCGTATGTTCCGAGAGCTGAAACTTAAGCCTGGAGGCGAAGTTGGCTTCGGAGGAAATGAAAAGGGTAAAATTATTGGTACTGGCACTATTTGTGTAGAGAGTAGTCCATGCATTGATAATGTTTTATTGGTAGACGGCTTAACACATAACTTATAGTCTATAAGTCAATTAGCTGACAAGGGTTATGATGTTATATTCAATCAAAAGTCATGCCGGGCTGTAAGTCAGATCGATGGCTCTGTTCTGTTTAACAGCAAGAGGAAGAACAACATTTATAAGATCAGATTATCTGAGTTGGAGGCTCAGAATGTGAAGTGCCTTCTGTCTGTTAATGAAGAGCAGTGGGTATGGCATAGACGGTTAGGGCATGCCAGTATGAGAAAGATTTCTCAGCTGAGCAAGCTAAACCTTGTCAGGGGCTTACCCAATCTGAAGTTCGCTTCAGACGCTCTTTGTGAAGCATGTCAGAAAGGCAAATTCACAAAAGTCCCTTTCAAGGCAAAGAATGTTGTCTCAACCTCAAGGCCGTTAGAACTTCTGCATATCGACCTGTTTGGACCAGTGAAAACTGAGTCTATAGGTGGCAAGAGATATGGGATGGTTATCGTTGATGACTATAGCCGCTGGACATGGGTAAAGTTTCTAACCCGCAAGGATGAGTCTCATGCTGTGTTCTCTACCTTCATTGCTCAAGTGCAAAACGAGAAGGCTTGTAGGATTGTGCGTGTCAGAAGTGACCATGGTGGAGAGTTTGAGAATGACAAGTTTGAGAGTCTGTTTGATTCCTATGGAATTGCACATGATTTCTCTTGTCCCAGAACTCCTCAACAAAATGGTGTTGTTGAGAGGAAGAACAGAACTCTTAAGGAGATGGCTAGAACCATGCTCCAAGAAACTGGCATGGCTAAGCACTTTTGGGCAGAGGCAGTAAATACAGCATGTTACATTCAGAACAGAATCTCTGTGAGACCAATTCTGAATAAGACTCCTTATGAATTGTGGAAGAACATAAAACCCAACATTTCTTATTTTCATTCTTTTGGCTGTGTTTGTTATGTTCTCAATACTAAGGATAGATTGCATAAATTTGATGCTGAGTCTTCTAAGTGTCTTTTACTTGGTTATTCTGATAGATCTAAAGGCTTTAGATTTTATAATACTGATGCCAAGACTATTGAAGAATCTATTCATGTTAGATTTGATGATAAACTTGACTCTGACCAGTCAAAGCTAGTTGAAAAGTTTGCAGATTTAAGCATTAATGTTTCTGACAAAGGCAAAGCTCCAGAGGAAGTTGAGCCAGAGGAAGATGAACCAGAGGAAGAAGCTGGTCCCTCTAACTCACAAACTCTGAAGAAGAGCAGAATCACTGCAGCTCACCCTAAGGAATTGATTCTGGGCAACAAAGATGAACCAGTCAGAACCAGATCTGCCTTCAGACCTTCTGAAGAGACCTTGCTGAGTCTGAAAGGATTGGTGTCCTTAATTGAACCCAAGTCCATAGATGAAGCTCTTCAGGACAAGGATTGGATTCTGGCCATGGAAGAAGAATTGAATTAATTTTCCAAGAACGATGTTTGGAGCTTAGTGAAGAAGCCTGAGAATGTTCATGTTATTGGAACGAAATGGGTATTCAGAAACAAGCTAAATGAGAAAGGAGATGTAGTCAGAAACAAGGCAAGGCTAGTTGCTCAAGGCTACAGCCAGCAGGAAGGAATAGACTACACTGAAACATTTGCTCCGGTAGCAAGACTGGAGGCAATCAGACTGTTGATCTCTTTCTCAGTAAATCACAACATAGTTCTACATCAGATGGACGTAAAGAGTGCCTTCCTAAATGGTTATATCTCAGAGGAAGTCTATGTTCATCAACCCCCAGGTTTTGAAGATGAAAAGAAACCAGACCATGTGTTCAAATTGAAGAAATCACTCTACGGTTTGAAGCAAGCTCCCATAGCATGGTATGAGAGACTTAGCTCATTCCTTCTGGAGAATGAGTTTGTAAGGGGTAAAGTAGATACAACTCTTTTTTGCAAGATTTATAAAGATGATATCTTAATTGTGCAAATTTATGTTGATGATATTATATTTGGCTCTGCTAATCAATCTCTATGCAAAGAATTTTCTGAGATGATGCAGGCTGAATTTGAGATGAGTATGATGGGAGAGTTAAAGTACTTTCTGGGAATACAAGTTGATCAAACACCAGAAGGAACATATATCCATCAGAGCAAGTACACTAAAGAACTTCTGAAGAAGTTCAATATGCTGGAATCCACAGTGGCCAAGACTCCAATGCATCCTACATGCATTCTGGAGAAAGAAGATAAAAGTGGTAAAGTATGTCAGAAGCTCTATCGTGGAATGATAGGTTCACTTCTATACTTAACTGCATCTAGGCCAGACATATTATTTAGTGTTCACTTATGTGCTCGTTTCCAATCAGATCCAAGGGAAACCCACTTAACTGCTGTTAAGAGGATCCTAAGGTATCTGAAAGGCACCACTAATCTTGGCTTGATGTATAAGAAAACATCAGAGTATAAGCTTTCAGGTTATTGTGATGCTGATTATGCTGGAGATAGAACAGAGAGAAAAAGTACTTCTGGAAATTGTCAATTTCTGGGAGGCAATCTAGTCTCATGGGCAACCAAGAGGCAATCAACCATTGCACTATCAACTGCAGAGGCAGAATATGTCTCAGCAGCAATATGCAGCACTCAGATGCTCTGGATGAAACATCAGCTGGAGGATTATCAGATCCTTGAGAGCAATATCCCAATCTATTGTGATAACACTGCTGCAATCTCATTAAGTAAGAATCCTATCCTACATTCAAGGGCAAAGCACATTGAGGTAAAGTATCACTTTATTAGAGATTATGTACAGAAGGGCGTACTTCTTCTGAAGTTTGTTGATACTGACCATCAATGGGCAGATATCTTTACAAAGCCCTTAGCAGAGGATAGATTTAATTTTATTCTGAAAAATCTAAACATGGACTTTTGTCCAGAGTGAAGATGGATCAGAACCTCTGACTATGATACTTCTTGATCAGAAGATGTCTAGTCCAGAAGGTAACTCAATCAGAGTGTGTGTGCCCACTGGTACTGACTCTGAAGCTGAGACAACAACACGTGCGTCAGAATTTCTGATGCATAGTTCCTTGTGCCCGTGTGACAGTCTGTTATGATTGCGTGTAGATATGCTTATCTCCTGTGTGTGATTGTGTATTTTACTGTTACTATCTATCTTTAATTTTCAACCGTTGATCTTAAAGTGCTTTTTGAATCAACAACGGTTATTTGATAAAACCCACTATCCACACACGTTCTCTTCACTTCCGGTTTTCACTCTCGCACTCTCTGTTTTCAAAAACCGCTCCTCTCGAATTCTCTCTCGATCTCTCTTCATCTTTCAAACTTCATCTTCTACCTCAAACCTTCAACCTCTTCAAAATGGTGAGACAAACCAGAAGATCTGCTGCAGACGCACCTCAGTTCCCTCACATGGTAGTCGGTTTGGCAACGGGTCAACGGGGCTCTGAGAACCCGGCACAAGAACCAGTTCAAGCTCCAGAGCAGGTTGTTCCTATTGCAGAACGGGGCTGTGCCGTTCACTGTGTATTTCCTCCTGAGGAACTCCAAGTCCTGGCAGAATGGAGATTCAACCTCGATAACTTGGCTGCAAATGGGTTTGATCTTCGTCCTGAAGTCCAAGCTCAAGGCTGGGGAAACTACTTCAATCGACTTCGAGGACCGGTGTATGAGAAGTTGGTTAAGGAATTCTGGAAGCACGCCGACTGCGATGATACTCAAGTGGTATCTCATATTCTTGGCAGGAAGATCATCATCACGGAGAAGTCATTCGTGAATCTGCTAGGTGCAGAAACTGCTTATGGGTATCGGTTCCAACTGACGGAATCGAAGCTGAAACCCAGCACCAAGGACATAGTCAACAAGGCCCTGTACACAACCTTCAAACCGGGCAAGACGAGTTACAAGGTGATGGACCTTCACCCCAAACTCAGGATCTGGCACAAGATCCTACTCAACTGCATCAATCAGCGACCAAAGGGCAGTTCTCCAGATTACATCAACTTCAACCAGAAAGCGATGCTGTTTTTCATTCAAGACAAGGAGAAGATCTGCCTTCCCTACTTCCTGTTCTCCTACTTGAAGGAATGCATCCGGAAGTCTCGCACCACAGCCTCCATCAAGTCTGCAATCAAATATATCCCTTTTGGGAGGCTGCTCTCAGACTTTCTCATTGAAAGCAACTTGGTGCAAGATTTGCTCAATGCTGGTTGCACAGAGGATTTGAGCACCATTGTCAGTGATGTCTTCACTGCAAACTCCTTGAAGAAGATGGGCTTAATCCAGAAGAAGATTGCTCCTACTCATGAAGACACATCTTCTGAGATCAGAGGAAGAAGAATGCCTCTGAATGACTACCCTCTGTGGACTCAAGCAGACCATCCTGACGCCATCAGATGCTATGTTGAAGACCTCAGGGCTCAAGGATTCGAGATTGACCTTGATGATTTCGTCAGCAGACTTCCACCAGCTCCAGAGTTTCCTTCTCCTCCCAAGAAGAAAACCAAGAGGAAGATGATTCTGGAAGAATCCTCAGAGGAATCTGATGTCCCTCTGGTCAAGAAGCCGAAGAGCAAGCCTGATGATGATGATGGTGATGATAGTGAGGATGGTCCTCCAAAGAAGAAGCAGAAAAAGGTCAGAATTGTGGTGAAGCCTACTCGGGTGGAACCAGCTGCTGCAGTGGTCAGAAGGACTGAACCTCCTGCCAGAGTGACTCGATCATCAGCACATTCAAGTAAGCCTGCACTTGCTTCTGATGATGATTTGAATTTATTTGATGCACTTCCCATTTCTGCCTTGCTTCAACACTCCTCAAATCCCCTCACTCCTATTCCTGAATCCCAACCAGCCGCACAAACCACCTCTCCACCACATTCCCCACGATCCTCCTTCTTTCAACCTTCTCCTACTGAAGCACCACTCTGGAATTTGCTTCAGAACCCAACCTCTAGGTCAGAAGATCCAACCTCTCTCCTTACCATTCCATACGACCCATTATCCTCTGAACCCATCATCCCTGACCAACCCGAACCCAACCAAACAGAACCACAACCCAGAACGTCTGATCACTCTGCTCCCAGAGCATCAGCACGTCCTGCTGCCAGAACCACGGATACAGACTCTTCAACAGCCTTCACACCTGTATCCTTCCCCATCAATGTTATTGACTCTCCTCCCTCCAATACCTCTGAATCCATTAGAAAATTCATGGAGGTTAGAAAGGAGAAGGTGTCTGCCTTGGAAGAGTATTACCTTACCTGTCCAAGCCCTAGGAGATATCCTGGCCCTAGACCTGAACGTCTAGTTGACCCAGATGAACCTATCTTGGCCAATCCTATCCAAGAGGCAGACCCCTTAGTTCAACCAGCTCACCCTGTCCCTGACCAACAAGAGCCCATTCAACCAGACCCTGAACCTGAACAATCATTGTCTAACCAATCCTCGGTTAGATCACCTCACCCTCTGGTTGAAACTTCAGACCCTCACCTTGGAACCTCTGAACCCAATGCTCCCATGATTAACATTGGTTCTCCATAAGGTGCCTCTGAAGCTCATAGCAGCAATCACCCAGCCTCTCCTGCACCCAACCTCTCCATAATTCCCTATACTCACCTTCAACCCACATCTCTCTCTGAGTGCATCAATATCTTCTATCATGAAGCCTCTTTGAGGCTCCGCAATGTGCACGGTCAGACTGACCTCAGTGAGAATGCTGAAAATGTGGCTGATGAGTGGAACAATCTGAGCACTTGGCTAGTGGCTCAGTTTCCAATTATGATGCAGCTCCTGCATGCAGAGGGCAGTCAGAGCATTGAGGCTGCAACGCAAAGGTTTGCTAGGAGGGTGGCTCTTCACGAACTAGAACAGAGAAATAAGCTTCTTGAAGCTATTGAAGAAGCCAAGAGACAGAAAGAGCAAGCAGAAGAAGCTGCACGTCTAGCAGCAGCTCAGGCTGAACAAGCCAGACTTGAGGCAGAGCGTCTTGAAGCTGAGGCTGAGGCAGAGCGACTTGCACCAGTTATATTTACTCATGCTGCTTCTGCTTCCATTCCAGAACCTCAAGCTGCTCAGAATGTTCCTTCCAGCTCTACTCAGACAAGCTCATCCAGACTCGACATCATGGAACAGCGTCTTGACACTCATGAATCCATGCTGATTGAGATGAAGCAAATGATGATGGAACTTCTGCGCCGCACTGACAAACCTTAGTTTTAGGATCTCTTCTTTTTTCTTTCTCTTTATTTAACGTTGTTTTATTTAAACTCTTTTTTTTTATTTACTTATTTTAATTTGTTCGTTTGTGATTCTATATGCATATATATATATATATATATCTCTTTGTGTCACATATGTTTGCTAAACTCGTTTTATTCATAATTGTTCTATGTTTACATCATATTTCTTTACATCATATAAATCTAGAATGGAGGATCTCTCCTCATTCTTCTGCACTCCTGGCGCTGCTCTGACCTATCCTTCTCCAGACGATCCAGTCCATGCTGGATGTTGTTGAGTCTGACCTCTAGCTCATCTTTCTCCAGAATCTCTTCTGAAGTCTTGAGCTTCTCTTCCAAGATTTCTTTCTCTTCCAGCAGCTTGAGTTCAAGCCGGCTGAGTTCTTGCACCTCCTCCACGAAGGCAAGAAATTCCTTCAGGTCTCTCTCCAACTCTGGACGCAGGTCCTCTTCCAGCAGTGTCCGTGTCAGCTCCGCGATGGTAGTTTCACCCTCTGGATGCCTGATATTCAGGAACAAGTCCTCTTCAAAGGCCTTCTTCCTCAGCTCTTCTAGTGCTACGTTGTATGATACCATTCTTTTTTACTGAAAATTATTCGAGGTGTGAAGCTTACCTTTCTCTCCAACGCTTTTTATAGGCTTCACTTTCTCTCTGAAAGTTAATGCTCTTACAGTTTCTCGAGGTTAAGTTCTTGGTAACTGACCCTTCTATTTACTCACTTGACCGGTGGTAAACGTTCCTCCCTTGCATTAACTCTTCTATTTATTTTCGCCTAACTCTGATTCTTACATCGTTTTCATCTTCTTTTAAACTTAGACCTTCTCTGAGGGGGAGTACCTTGTACTTCAAGCTAAGTTTTTCACACCCCAAGCTTTTTGCTTATGACAAAAAGGGGGAGTAAACCCAGTTTTTGATGTGTAAGATGTGTTAGTGTGATTTATTTTTCTTTTGGAGATTTTAAGAGTTCCACCTTCATGACCATAGATGTGTCACTGGGCAAATACAAGGAATACATTTCACTTCTTCTGAAGTGATTCTAAGTTGACTCTGATACCCAAGACTCTGATACCTTGTCCATGACTCTGATCACTTATGCGCTCTGATTATTCGTTTTTCATCTATGTCATAAGCTTTTCACTCTGAACTCTTATATTTTTTTTAGCTAAGAATCTAGACTTTACTAACGTTTTCATCAAGTATTAGATTCAGGGGGAGCTAAGCTCAGAATCAAGCAGTGACTTGAATTCAGAATGAGCAAGATAAACTATTCTATATCTCTAAACTCTGAGTGAATTCAGTTTAATGTTTAAGAATTGTTCATCAAAAATCTTAGTTTTGTCATCATCAAAAAGGGGGAGATTGTAAGATCATGTTTTGATCTAGTAGTACAACTCTATGTTTTGATGATTACAAGTTAACCTTTTGATATGAACAATTGTGGTACTCTAACGTGTTTTTCTGAGTGTGCTATTTACAGGCTCTGACCTCAACTCAATCTCACACAAATCAGAAGCACTGTGTATAAAGGGTAACCCAAGCAACGCTTTCGCATTCACCATGTTCAGTATGAACAGTGGAAAAGCTTCAGAAGTTCTGAAGCTATACAAACTATGATGTGGACTCAGTCGCTAGAAGCTCTGAAGATCCAGAAGTTCTGATAACCAAGAAACACTGAAGGTTCAGATGTTCTGATGGTGTAGAAGACTCTGAAGATCCAGAAGCTGAATAGTGGAAACTCTGAAGTCCAGAAGCAAGAAACTCTGAAGGCCATGTTCTTCCCTCTGAGTTCAGAATCAGAAGATACAATGGTCAGAGGATCTGTGCTTTCCCTCTGACTCTGATCAACCGGCTTCACAAGTTCCAATATGAAGTATTCCCCTGATCAGAAGTCTCCTAGGTTAAAAGGTCAAGTCGCTATCCAAGTACAAAAGCAAGTGTACCTTCCTGACGACCTACCTAACGTTCTCAGCCACAGCAGAAGCTGGATTTTCCAGAACTGCCCTCCAACGGTAGCATTTCCCATGCAACGCTCAACCCTAATCCTTGGAGTATATATAGAGGCTGAAGATTGAAAGAAGCGGCCAGAAGAAATATACAAGAAAAGAATACACACGCACAAGACATATTCAAAATATTCTAAGCCTTCTTTCATCTGAAATTCATTGTGTTTACTATTAGCTTTTTAGAAGCAAATCTCTTGTAAACAATTCTTTGATAAACAGTTTGTTTAGTTCCTTTAGGAGATCAAGGTTGATCGGATCCTAGAGAAGACTAAGAGAGTGAATCTTAGTGTGAGCTAAGTCAGTGTAATTGTTAGTCACTTGTAGGTTTCAAGTGCAGTTGTAACTCTTACCTGATTAGTGGATTGCCTTCATTCTAAGAAGGAAGAAATCACCTTAACGGGTGGACTGGAGTAGCTTGAGTGATTTATCAAGTGAACCAGGATAAAATCCTTGTGTGCTTTTCTATCTCTTATCTTTAGCACTTAAGTTCTCGAAAGATTTGTCTAAATCTTTAAGGTGGTAGTTTTGTACTGAAAACGTTATTCAAACCCCCCCCTTTCTACCGTTTTTCATACCTTCAATTGGTATCAGAGCGCAAGTTCTGATTACCACACCTAACAGTGTTCAGTGATCCGGCAGCAGGCCGACCGCCCAAACACAACCATGCAACCAAAGCCAAGGCGCTAGGGTCAACTCACGAAAATAAGTAGATATACACTCAACATGTGATAGGGGGTATAGATATATGTTGATATATACATATATAAGCAATCCTAGCATGTTATGGCTCTAACAATGCTTCAATAAACCAACCAGCACACGATTCCAGTCAGAATGAATGTATGCGTGAAATGCACAATATGATCCGGATTGTGACGCATTCCCGTTCGCCACAAGTGAAGCATTTCCGTTCTTCACTATGGATGAACCATTCCCGTTATTCATCCTTGGTGAACCATTCCCGTTATTCACCGTATGATGAACCATTCCCGTTATTCATCATTAATGCAGTGGTGAACCATTCCCGTTATTCACCATGAGATGCACAGGTGAACCATTCCCGTTATTCACCCGATTGATGCAATATGGTTAGCCAAACATCGAATCGTCCTCACCACTTAAGTGTTTAGCTCAAACCCAAACTCAAAACAACCCAAGAGTTAGTGTCGGTCAATACAACACAACTCAGAGTTAGTGTCAGTCAATACAACACAACTCCCACAACAAAACCCAAAATCAAAGCCAGAGTCAGTGTCGGTCAATACAACACGACTCGGAGTTAGTGTCGGTCAATACAACACAACCCCAACACCCAAAACCCAGAGTTAGTGTCGGTCAATACAACACAACTCGAATAACAAACCCCAAGAGTTAGTGTCGGTCAATACAACACAACTCAAACAACAAGAGTACTAAAGTACTCGGGAGTTTAGTGTCGGTCAATACATCACAACTCCAACAACAAAACCCAAAGTCCAAACCCAGGGTTAGTGTCGGTCAATACAACACAACCCCAACTAAAGTACTCGGTGACTTTCAATCATCACCATAGCTCACCTTAGTGGCTTTCCCCAATTCCAAAACCCACAACAAAAGTCGACTTTTCCCCGTCTTTCGCAATAGTTTTCCCCTTTTGGTCTCCTATGAGTATTCGTTTAGTAAAAACGTTTCAAATTGGATTAGTCAAGTTATGAGTTTATTTCTCAAAGTCTAAGTCTCCCAAAGTCTCTAGTTTTCGAAATTCTAATCATCCTAAGTTTTCCAAAAACCCTCCAAAAGAAGTTTCCCGGGGAAAGTCTAAGTAAACCAACGAATACCAACAAATGGCTAAGTCTCAAACCCCTCGTTTGGACTTGCCTAGGGTTGTTCATCCAACCCGAAATATCAAAGATCACCAGATCAATGAATCTCCACTCCGAAGTCGCGTAAAAAACGCACCATCCAACAATATCACAATATCACAAGTTATGGAAAAGTATCATAACATCAGCTCATCATCATAAACAACATCAAATAAAGCATAAGTCGAATTTATCGACGCCTATCATGCAATCATAGCTAATATAGTAAGTTGCTTTAACCTCGAGCTGATCCAGCCTCGCAATCAAAGGTTCCTTCACTCAAATGCTTTGAAGCTCCTAAAGTTCCTTTAACTGAACCTCGGAGAAAACAAAGCAGAATCCAAACAAAATGGATTAGTTCGATCGCAATACAACAAATAAACGATAGACAAAGCATTAAAGCTTCAGAATACGACATGCAGATACGAAAAGACAAGTTTTCGAAAACGAAATCTCCCCCCCCCCCAACACTACAAGCACACGGCCATAAAGGAAAAAGGACTTCGGCTCTTTTTCTTCGATCAAATCTGTTCACAAGGTAGTTTTAGGGTAAAACTAAGGCAAAGAAACTGTCGGAACAATTTTCGGACAATCGGATCAAAATACGGCCGTTCAGGGGCGTTTTGGTCCAAAATAAAAGCTCAAAACCTCAAAGTTATCAGTTCTGAAAACAAATTTGACATCAATGATCCTAACGACATCCGTGACAACAAATCCTAAAGGCACGAAGTCAGATTATGACTTTTCGACAATAAAGTTTCGAAATGTGCGACTAAAGAGTTTTGAATCAGTTTTTCAGATCTTTGACAGCTCGATCACAATCGGCGATTACTGACAGAGGTTTTAGACTCTTGGGAACGTAGGGAACATAACCCAAGCGAGAAATCAGAGAAAACGGATAGTTTTACAGAAAGCTCAAAACTGTGAGCACAGAAACGACTTCAGAAACGCTGTAGAAACAGAAATCGGAGGTAAGAATCAAGCTAGTTACCTCGATACCTTGAATTAGAGACGAACTGCGCATAGATCGGTCGAGTTTCGGCAAAAATATCCTCACCCTCTCTTCTCCCTAACTCACGGCCCTCTTTGGTGGAAAATGAAGATATTTTTGCTTTTTCGACTATTTATAGGCAGGTGAAATCGCGGGAAAATGAAAATTTCGCGATTCCGATTTTTGCAGCACATTCACCGATGAATTCTAAGAGAGATTCTGGCGACAAATTTCCAGAACTCAAAACAAATCTCTGACATTTGGGAAAAACGATATCTAAAATCCCAAAATCGGTGTAAGTTAATCTGTCCCGAAAAACTACTTTTTGCTGTGATGCTCAAACGACAAAACTTCCTACTGAAGAAAGATTGGAAACGTCGAAACAAATCTGGCAATGCAGACGGAAACTTCGTTAGAAGTCCCGAATAGAAAAAGTCTTCATCCATCGCACGAATCTAGGGTTTCGAAGCAAAGAAATTAGCGTCATCGGACTTCCGAAAAGTGAATACTATCATGCGTACAGTCCAGGGTTCTGAAATGAAACGCTGGTCGAAGGAAAAATAAAGAGAATCTTTAAATTTTCCAAGGATTCGAAATCTCACTTAAAACGTTGCTTTAAAGGCGAAATTAGCCTATTCTAGACACGCTCGCCATAAGGCAGGTGTGCAGACGACTCGTACTAACTCCGAAAGCAACTACGCAACATTCCTCAAGCAATTCCTGAACTTTCTTCTTCATTAATCTTTCTCAAACAACAAACTCCTGTCACGCTTACACTATTTCTACGCGTGAGTCGGAACTTAACTTGTTCTGCAAATCCAGGTCTTACAATACTCCCCTCCAAAAAGAAAGTTTCGTCCTCGAAACTCAGAGTTCTGCAAAAATTCCGGAATACAGTTCCTTGATCTTGTCTTCCAATTCCCATGTAGCATTGCCCGTGTCATTGTTCCTCATAACCTTTACTTAAGCAATCTGTTCTCCCCTTAACTGTTCCACTCTTCTATCCCAACTGCTAACTGTCGGCGCCTCAAAAGACAAACCATCATTCAACTTCAGGTCGTCTGACTCAATCACTTGCGTCGGATCTCTGCTTGAAATGATACCGGTTGGCACTCCGTGCAGTCGCACAATCTTAGCCACTTACTTCTTTACTTTTAGTCGTCCGAAATTCTTCTTAAACTCGGTGCCTCTCTGTCATTTCAAAGTAAATACTCAACTTGTCCTCGTGATCTTCACCTACAGTCCAAAACTCCACTTGCCCGTTCGGTAACTCCTAGACAAATCATCCCCTTGGAAACCGCTAATCCATTAAAACACCTCCAACTTCGTAACTATCTTTACACACATCAAGAAATCAAACTTCTACTTAGTCACTATTCGAATTAAAACTCGACTTATGTCCCTATTTCTTGTCCTTCACTGATCTTATCCCCTTCAACATCAATTTATCAACAACTTATAAGATAATCCTCCTCTTAATATCTAACAATCCATTATTATCGTCTTCTTCCTCAAAGCTTCCCTCACTCAAACCTATTTACACTTACTGAAATCCCTAACACTTTGCACAAATCGAGACTTATCCTCTAGAAGATTAAATCATAACTATACCTCAAGAGACTTAACTAGCCATTTTATCATCCGATCCTCCAACATTCTGAGATTTAACTGTTATCGTAACCGCTAACACCACTAAATCTCTTAAGTGTACATGAATCTCAGCTCACTAGGTCAACCTTAGCCCTAGGATTCTCATTCAACTTTTGTAAAATTCACTTGTTAACCGTAATATGCATCATCAAAATCCATAACAAAGTTCCATTCACTCTTAAACTCTACAAAACTCGTCCAAATATAACAACCTCAGGTATTCATCTTAATACTAACATTTTCCCTTCTGTAACTTAATCATCCTCCAATCAATCCAACACTTAGCCTC
Organism: Lotus japonicus; assembly: GCF_012489685.1. Lineage (NCBI taxonomy): Eukaryota > Viridiplantae > Streptophyta > Magnoliopsida > Fabales > Fabaceae > Lotus > Lotus japonicus. The sequence goes on along the minus strand of NC_080042.1, from coordinate 26,633,966 downwards.
TCGATTAGAACCTGACAAGATTCCATGTCTCACGCGTTTGGGATAAAATCAATTGGCTTAAAATCTAAACCTTCACTAAGTTTGGACCACCAATATCCTTTAACTCTCCAACACTTCCTAAATGAATATTCATTTCTTAAAGCTACAACTCATTCCCAAAGAAAATCAATTACTTAACACGAACTTTCCTCCCAAACCCGACTAATCCTCGATCAATTCAAATTCATCTTACACCTCCTTCTATCAAAGTCCATAACCAGCTATGATTCCGAATATCACCCCCTCAATATTAGGTTGATCAGGCCTAATACATCGAAGGTGGAAATTTAGAAAAACCCACTGGAACAGTCAATGCGTTCCTAACATCCAGTAACCACAAATATCCTGATATCAAGTCCCTAACGATTCCGCTACGGAACCACACACCCTCTGTCCATGTAAAAGGTTGATCCTTCCTCGTCTGTTGAGTCAAAGGTCCAACAATCTTGGCAAATCCCTCAATGAAGCGTCTATAATATCCAGCTAAACCCACAAAACTTCTGATCTCTGTCACCGTCTTCGGTTGCTCCCAAGCCAACACAATCTCCACTTTCGCTGGGTCCACAGCTATGCCTTCCTTTGAGATAACATGGCCTAAGAAATTGACTTCCTCCAGCCAGAATTCACACTTGGAAGGGTTCGCATACAACTTTTTCTCTCTCAACACTTGTAAAACTTGGCGCAAATGTCCTTCATGTTCCTTCGCGTCCTTCGAATATATCAATGTGTCATCAATAAACACCACCACAAACCGATCTAAGAACTCATGAAAGATGCAGTTCATGTAATCGATGAAAACAACAGGTACATTCGTCACTCCAACGACATCATTAGGTACTCGTAGTGTCCTTGACGTGTTCTGAATGCAGTCTTCGGTATATCCTCAGTCTTCGCTCTGATCTGATGATAGCCTGACTTCAAGTTTATCTTGGAAAATACAGCAGCCCCTCGTAATTGATCCATCAAGTCATCTATCCTTGGCAACGGGTATCTGTTCTTGATCGTCACCTTGTTCAGTTGTCGATAGTCCACACACAATCTCGACCTTCCGTCTTTCTTCTTGACTAAAAGCACTGGCGCTCCCCACGGTGAAACACTTGGTCGAATGAATCCCTTTGCCGAAAGATCCTCTAACGACTCCGCTTCAAAACTAAACGCCCTAAAATCCTACGTATCGTACCCATAAGGAATTTCCCTGAGATCCTAGCTTCCTTATCAACGCGTCGGTAAAACAACTTCCTAGCTCAGCGTGCTATCCTAGGCCCCGTGTAACTTCTATAGTTAAATCATGAGCAACCTCGAATAAGGTCCTACTAGGAATAATAATCATAAGATCATAGTCTAAGTAGTAAATACAAGTTAGGCGCGTCACACTCGTTTCGAAGATAAAAGAGTAAGTTATCCTAGAATAAGAGAACAGTTAAAATATTACCATCGTTCCCACGTTCTTCCTCGTTCAACTCCTCAGCTCTTGCTCCCTCCTTGGTATGAATCCTTTCCTCTGCAGCAGGTTGTTTTCCTTTCCCAACATTCCCTGATGATTCGCCCTTGGGTGCCTTACAATCTCTGGAGAAATGTCCCGGTTGGTTGCAATTGAAGCATAGAGATCCCCCGTCTGGACACTTGTTACTATAGTGCCCCACTTTCTTGCACCTGTAACACGTCACTGTTTTTCCCGAAGTTTTGTTTCTCGTCCCTCCGGTAGCATCATTCCCTTTCATCTTACTGTCCGACGTTCCCTCCTGAAGTGTCTTGCAGTCCACAGCTAGATGCCCCTCTCGGTTACACTTGAAGCATCTCCGTCCAATCACTGAGCACTTGTTAGCAAAATGCCCAAACTTTCCGCAACGAAAACATGTCACACCTTTGTCACCAACTGGCTTCCCTCCAGTATCAGCAGTCGTTGGTTTGTACGCTCTTGAGATAAGATCCCTTCCCTCGGAACGCTGATACGGTCCCCACTGATGGTAGCTCTCCCTTCCGTTGTAGCCTTGAGAACCTGACGTCATTGGTCCCCCAGCTACTGTTCGGTTCATTCCTCTTTGTTAATACATTGCTGTCGCCATCAGTCGTTGATGATGCTCACGTGCAGCCTCTTCAGCGCGCTTGTAAGCATCTTCCGCAGCCTGGTTCATCATTGCCTCGATCAGTGTAGCTATTGCCTCCGCCATCCGGTTAAGGTCCACCATCCTATATCTCGTCAAACGTCCGATTAGTACTAACCATACGGTAGCACTTGACAAACCACTCAATCCGATTAAGTAGTAACGCAAACAATTAGAGCGAAGATCGCTCTGCAAACAATCAATTTTCACTCTTTGCAGAGTCACACAACCTAGCATAGAAGACCTATTCCCCAAAGACTCCCAAAAGACTCGACTAAGCTCTGATACCACAATGTAACACCCCGATTTCTAGGTGTCACTTTAGTAACCAAAAATAAACTTTACGCGGAAAACAGGTAATTTTTTTTCGTTTGATTCCTTTTAAATCAAGCAATAGGAGATGGGAGATAAAGACATAGCCCAACCCCTAAACTAACCAATATACATCAAATATAAACATGTACAACCTCAGCTGCACTTCCACGTCACGCGAACTCGCAGTGACTCCAAAGTAGTGTGCCCGTAGGCAAATATTTACAGATCCAGAAGTGTGAGTGAGAAAGTTATAAGTACAATCCACTAAGAGAGAGCCGGCCTCAAAACAGCCTAAGCAAAAACCCCTATGGTCCCACTGACTCACTGTGATCCCTCAGTAAGAGAACCACACAAAAGTCATGCGTCGGGAACCTACCCTGTCCCAAAAGCAAAACGAATCAGAGCTATACACAAACCATGACGCCTGCCTAAACCTATCCTTCCAGTACCAAGTCCACAGCGAACTGAAGTCGGAAAGTTGAAGCTCAGCTCCATGCGTCGTAGAACTCCTTTCATCAGACGTCCACGCTCGTCAGTACGGTCCTCCATGACCCTTCCCCGGTACGTCGTTCGATGACCCACAAGCGGTGGGGGCAGCACGATCCACAAGCTCATACCTGATCCCCCCCGAGGGAGAGACCATCGAAAACCAGTCGGCCATCGACATCTGGCAGCAGGCCGACCGCCCAAACACAACCATGCAACCACAGCCAAGGCGCTAGGGTCAACTCACGAAAATAAGTAGATATACACTCAACATGTGATAGGGGGTATAGATATATGTTGATATATACATATATAAGCAATCCTAGCATGTTATGGCTCTAACAATGCTTCAATAAACCAACCAGCACACGATTCCAGTCAGAATGAATGTATGCGTGAAATGCACAATATGATCCGGATTGTGACGCGTTCCCGTTCGCCACAAGTGAAGCATTCCCGTTCTTCACTATGGATGAACCATTCCCGTTATTCACCGTATGATGAACCATTCCCGTTATTCATCATTAATGCAGTGGTGAACCATTCCCGTTTTCACCATGAGATGCACAGGTGAACCATTCCCGTTATTCACCCGATTGATGCAATATGGTTAGCCAAACATCGAATCGTCCTCACCACTTAAGTGTTTAGCTTAAACCCAAACTCAAAACAACCCAAGAGTTAGTGTCGGTCAATACAACACAACTCGGAGTTAGTGTCGGTCAATACAACACAACTCCCACAACAAAACCCAAAATCAAAGCCAGAGTCAGTGTCGGTCAATACAACACGATTCGGAGTTAGTGTCGGTCAATACAACACAACCCCAACACCCAAAACCCATAGTTAGTGTCGGTCAATACAACACAACTCGAATAACAAACCCCAAGAGTTAGTGTCGGTCAATACAACACAACTCAAACAACAAGAGTACTTAAGTACTCGGGAGTTTAGTGTCGGTCAATACAACACAACTCCAACAACAAAACCCAAAGTCCAAACCCAGGGTTAGTGTCGGTCAATACAACACAACCCCAACAATAAGAGTACTAAAGTACTCGGTGACTTTCAATCATCACCATAGCTCACCTTAGTGGCTTTCCCCAATTCCAAAACCCACAACAAAAGTCGACTTTTCCCCGTCTTTCGCAATTGTTTTTCCCTTTAGGTCTCCTATGAGTATTCGTTTAGTAAAAACGTTTCAAATTGGATTAGTCAAGTTATGAGTTTATTTCTCAAAGTCTAAGTCTCCCAAAGTCTCTAGTTTTCGAAATTCTAATCATCCTAAGTTTTCCAAAAACCCTCCAAAAGAAGTTTCCCGGGGAAAGTCTAAGTAAACCAACGAATACCAACAAATGGCTAAGTCTCAAACCCCTCGTTTGGACTTGCCTAGGGTTGTTCATCCAACCCAAAATATCAAGGATCACCAGATCAATGAATCTCCACTCCGAAGTCGCGTCAAAAACGCACCATCCAACAATATCACAATATCACAAGTTATGGAAAAGCATCATAACATCAACTCATCATCATAAACAACATCAAATAAAGCATAAGTCGAATTTATCGACGCCTATCATGCAATCATAGCAAATATAGTAAGTTGCCCTAACCTCGAGCTGATCCAGCCTCGCAATCAAAGGTTCCTTCACTCAAATGCTTTGAAGCTCCTAAAGTTCCTTCAACTGAACCTCGGAGAAAACAAAGCAGAATCCAAACAAAATCGATTAGTTCGATCGCAATACAATGTAACACCCTCTAAACCCCGCATAATAATATATCATAAATCAGAGTAAAATGCATAACGCAGAGGGTGTCACACTTATTCTCCAGAAACATAAATCAAAACACCTGTCATGCTCATAATAAATATATAAATTTTCCAACTTTAATGTCGCAACATCATATGCATAGCACAGCGGATTTATTTCAACTCCAAAATTTAACATAAAGAGAGTTCATAGGTAACTCTTAACATCAAGGTACAAAACTAAACGTTTCCCGGTGTTACATAACAGAGCATGACTCCCCTAACTAAACCGTAAATGAAAGACTAGCTCCTCCAACTAACCCTCGCGAGAAGCTCCACTATCTTCGATACCTGAGCGATGTCGCATAGAACATCATTCCAACAGAAGGGTGAGAACTCATATCATATGGATAAGCATCATAATAAATAATGTAAAAGCTTATCTATGCTCCACATAAATTACTCACATTCACTAACAAATAATAAATTATGTAATTTTAACATAATTAATCAAGTTCACAGTTATGGCAAATACTCCATAAATTATAGCTCAATTAGAACATATATAATAGTCTCTAATTACCACCACATCAAATCTCTCCAAAAATATCACCATAACACATATGACTCAAGTGAGACCCGTGCAAATGCCTTTGGTACCAAAGTTGATATCCTTAGCGGTATCACCGCGTCCACTCCAGACAGATAACCACCAATAAAGCCCTCGCTCTAGGCTTCAAAACCACTCCAGTTTTGGGACAAGTCACTAGCCTCCACGAGAACTAGCAAACATTGCCTCTTGACAACTATGCAGTGTATTGTGCTAAACTCAACTAACATATGCATATTCAGACCATCTCCATGTCCTAATTATTTTAGCATATTCATCACCAGTTGCACAAAACACATATTACATGTTATCAATTATACAACTTGCAATCACAACAACTTAGCATCTCAAACATAACATCAATTCAGAAACAACATCATATAATGATTATTAAAAATAGATGTAAATTAAATATAATTCATATATAACAGGTTCTGCAACTATTTCCTAAAGACTGGATTTCTCTCTAAATTTTCCCAAAAACTCGCGACATGCTCATGCTTGCCATCTCACGACATCTCACTGCACAACTCGCCATGTCGCGACATCTCACGACATCTCCCTACGCATCTCGCCATGTCGCTGAATAACTCGCCATGTCGCGACATCTCACGACATCTCCCTACGCAACTCGCCATGTCGCGACATCTTGCGACATCTTCCTGCGCAACTCGCCATGTGCGCGCACCACACATCTAATGAACTATTAAACAGATGTAAATTATCAAATATACTCAGAAAAATCTAATATTTTTATCATGGTTCTGTATACACGTTTTGTAAACCTCTATAAATTTTCAAGTCACAATTCAAAGTACAAAAATCAGGAAAAATCGTACACTAACCGCAGTTCGTAAGAAACTGGACAGCTTAACCTATACTCACTAAAATACACATAACTCGAGCTACAGACGTCGGAATGACGTGAACCCAGTGGCAAAAGTTTCGTAACAGAAAAACCTACAACTTTTATGAATACTACTTCTTCAAATTCGGCCATTAACATAGCACGAAAAAGGGTACAAGAGAACGTAAATTTCTGCGCATCATGCAAGCCTATCATCTACCCCCAAAATCATCTAAAAGCCAAACCCTAACTATTTCAATTTGGGAATTTTTGCAACCTAGGGTTCCTAAATCATGCTTTCTATCATTATCCACTATCATACCAATCCATAAAACATGAATTCAAACCCTTACCTCTTGTAGATCAGTTCTAAGTTTTCTCCTCTTTTCTCCTCTCCTTCTCTGCTTTCACGTGTTTCTTGTTCTGCTTCTCTTCTAATCCTTATTTTTTTTCTTTTCTTTCTTTCTATTTCACTCCTAACCCTTAAATAGCCATACAATGGGCCCCACTCTCAACTACTCACTTAAAACCTAAAACCCTTATTTATCTATATCACATAATAACTTAATTATCTAATAAAATCACTTAATGACCTTATCATCTAATTAAATCACATAATCACATAATTATCTAATTAAATCGCATAAATTATCAAAATACCATATAGCATAATAATAATTAAGATAAAATAATAAATAACCTAATAACGAAAAGTGGGGTGTTACAACTCACCCCCACTTAAGAATTTTCGCCCTCGAAAATTTCCTTAAACGAACAACTCGGGACCATTGTCCTGAGAATTCCAAAATAGTACCGATTGTGTCATAAACACATATCGAATACAAAAGGAATTAGACATGCTAATAAACCTAACCTACTGACCAACCAGGCTCTGATACCACTAATTTAACACCCTCTAAACCCCGCATAATAATATATCTTAAATCAGAGTAAAATGCATAACGCAGAGGGTGTCACACTTATTCTCCAGAAACATAAATCAAAACACCTGTCATGCTCATAATAAATATATAAATTTTCCAACTTTAATGTCGCAACATCATATGCATAGCACAGCGGATTTATTTCAACTCCAAAATTTAACATAAAGAGAGTTCATAGGTAACTCTTAACATCAAGGTACAAAACTAAACGTTTCCCGGTGTTACATAACAGAGCATGACTCCCCTAACTAAACCGTAAATGAAAGACTAGCTCCTCCAACTAACCCTCGCGAGAAGCTCCACTATCTTCGGTACCTGAGCGATGTCGCATAGAACATCATTCCAACAGAAGGGTGAGAACTCATATCATATGGATAAGCATCATAATAAATAATGTAAAAGCTTATCTATGCTCCACATAAATTACACACATTCACTAACAAATAATAAATTATGTAATTTTAACATAATTAATCAAGTTCACAGTTATGGCAAATACTCCATAAATTATAGCTCAATTAGAACATATATAATAGTCTCTAATTACCACCACATCAAATCTCTCCAAAAATATCACCATAACACATATGACTCAAGTGAGACCCGTGCAAATGCCTTTGGTACCAAAGTTGATATCCTTAGCGGTATCACCGCGTCCACTCCAGACAGATAACCACCAATAAAGCTCTCGCTCTAGGCTTCAAAACCACTCCAGTTTTGGGACAAGTCACTAGCCTCCACGAGAACTAGCAAACATTGCCTCTTGACAACTATGCAGTGTATTGTGCTAAACTCAACTAACATATGCATATTCAGACCATCTCCAAGTCCTAATTATTTTAGCATATTCATCACCAGTTGCACAAAACACATATTACATGTTATCAATTATACAACTTGCAATCACAACAACTTAGCATCTCAAACATAACATCAATTCAGAAACAACATCATATAATGATTATTAAAAATAGATGTAAATTAAATATAATTCATATATAACAGGTTCTGCAACTATTTCCTAAAGACTGGATTTCTCTCTAAATTTTCCCAAAAACTCGCGACATGCTCATGCTCGCCATCTCACGAAATCTCACTGCACAACTCGCCATGTCGCGACATCTCACGACATCTCCCTACGCAACTCGCCATGTCGCTGAATAACTCGCCATGTCGCGACATCTCACGACATCTCCCTACGCAACTCGCCATGTCGCGACATCTTCCTGCGCAACTCGCCATGTGCGCGCACCACACATCTAATGAACTATTAAACAGATGTAAATTATCAAATATACTCAGAAAAATCTAATATTTTTATCATGGTTCTGTATACACGTTTTGTAAACCTCTATAAATTTTCAAGTCACAATTCAAAGTACAAAAATCAGGAAAAATCGTACACTAACCGTAGTTCGTAAGAAACTGGACAGCTTAACCTATACTCACTAAAATACACATAACTCGAGCTACAGACGTCGGAATGACGTGAAACCAGTGGCAAAAGTGTCGTAACAGAAAAACCTACAACTTTTATGAAGACTACTTCTTCAAATTCGGCCATTAACATAGCACGAAAAAGGGTACAAGAGAACGTAAATTTCTGCGCATCATGCAAGCCTATCATCTACCCCCAAAATCATCTAAAAGCCAAACCCTAACTATTTCAATTTGGGAATTTTTGCAACCTAGGGTTCTTAAATCATGCTTTCTATCATTATCCACTATCATACCAATCCATAAAACATGAATTCAAACCCTTACCTCTTGTTGATCAGTTCTAAGTTTTCTCCTCTTTTCTCCTCTCCTTCTCTGCTTTCACGTGTTTCTTGTTCTGCTTCTCTTCTAATCCTTATTTTTTTTCTTTTCTTTCTTTCTATTTCACTCCTAACCCTTAAATAGCCATACAATGGGCCCCACTCTCAACTACTCACTTAAAACCTAAAACCCTTATTTATCTATATCACATAATAACTTAATTATCTAATAAAATCACTTAATGACCTTATCATCTAATTAAATCACATAATCACATAATTATCTAATTAAATCGCATAAATTATCAAAATACCATATAGCATAATAATAATTAAGATAAAATAATAAATAACCTAATAACGAAAAGTGGGGTGTTACATACAACACATAAACGATAGACAAAGTATTAAAGCTTCAGAATACGACATTCAGGTACAAAAAGACAAGTTTTCGAAAACGAAAACTCCCCCCCCCCCAACACTACAAGCTCATGGCCATAAAGGAAAAAGGGCTTCGGCTCTTTTTCTTCGATCAAATCTGTTCACAAGGTAGTTTTAGGGTAAAACTAAGGCAAAGAAACTGTCGGAACAATTTTCGGACAATCGGATCAAAATACGGCCGTTCAGGGGCGTTTTGGTCCAAAATAAAAGCTCAAAACCTCAAAGTTATCAGTTCTGAAAAAAATTTGACAGCAATGATCCAAACGACATCCGTGACAAAAATCCTAAAGGCACGAAGTCAGATTATGACTTTTCGACAATAAAGTTTCGAAATGTGCGACTAAAGAGTTTTGAATCAGTTTTTCAGATCTTTGACAGCTCGATCACAATCGGCGATTACTGACAGAGGTTTTAGACTCTTGGGAACGTAGGGAACATAACCCAAGCGAGAAATCAGAGAAAACGGATAGTTTTACAAAAAGCTCAAAACTGTGAGCACAGAAACGACTTCAGAAACGCAGTAGAAACAGAAATCGGAGGTAAGAATCAAGCTAGTTACCTCGATACCTTGAAGTAGAGACGAACTGCGCGAAGATCGGTCGAGTTTCGGCAAAAATCTCCTCTCCCTCTCTTCTCCCTAACTCACGGCCCTCTTTGGTGGAAAATGAAGATATTTTTGCTTTTTCGACTATTTATAGGCAGGTGAAATCGCGGGAAAATGAAAATTTCGCGATTCCGATTTTTGCAGCACATTCACCGATGAATTCTAAGAGAGATTCTGGCGACAGATTTCCAGAACTGAAAACAAATCTCTGACATTTGGGAAAAACGATATCTAAAATCCCAAAAGCGGTGTAAGTTAATCTATCCCGAAAAACTACTTTTTGCTGTGATGCTCAAACGACAAAACTTCCTACTGAAGAAAGATTGGAAACGTCGAAACAAATCTGGCACTACGGACGGAAACTCTGTTAGAAGTCCCGAATAGAAAAAGTCTTCATCCATCGCACGAATCTAGGGTTTCGAAGCAAAGAAATTAGCGTCATTGGACTTCCGAAAAGTGAATACTATCATGCGTACAGTCCAGGGTTCCGAAATGAAACGCTGGTCGAACGAAAAATAAAGAGAATCTTTAAATTTTCCAAGGATTCGAAATCTCACTTAAAACGTTGCTCTAAAGGCGAAATTAGCCTATTCTAGACACGCTCGCCATAAGGCAGGTGTGCAGACGACTCGTACTAACTCCGAAAGCAACTACGCAACATTCCTCAAGCAATTCCTGAACTTTCTTCTTCATTAATCTTTCTCAAACAACAAACTCCTGTCACGCTTACACTAATTCTACGCGTGAGTAGGAACTTAACTTGTTCTGCAAATCCAGGTCTTACAATACTCCCCTCCAAAAAGAAAGTTTCGTCCTCGAAACTCAGAGTTCTGCAAAAATTCCGGAATACAGTTCCTTGATCTTGTCTTCCATTTCCTATGTAGCATTGCTCGTGTCATTGTTCCTCATAACCTTTACTTAAGCAATCTGTTCTCCCCTTAACTGTTCCACTCTTCTATCCCAACTGCTAACTGTCAGTGCCTCAAAAGACAAACCATCATTCAACTTCATGTCGTCTGACTCAATCACTTGCGTCGGATCTCTGCTTGAAATGATACCGGTTGGCACTCCGTGCAGTCGCACAATCTTAGCCACTTACTTCTTTACTTTCAGTCGTCCGAAATTCTTCTTAAACTCGGTGCCTCTCTGTCATTTCAAAGTAAATACTCAACTTGTCCTCGTGATCTTCACCTACAGTCCAAAACTCCACATGCCCGTTCGGTAACTCCTAGACAAATCATCCCCTTGGAAACCGCTAATCCATTAAAACACCTCCAACTTCGTAACTATCTTTACACACACCAAGAAATCAAACTTCTACTTAGTCACTATTCGAATTAAAACTCGACTGATGTCCCTATTTCTTGTCCTTCACTGATTTTATCCCCTTCAACATCAATTTATCAACAACTTATAAGATAATCCTCCTCTTAATATCTAACAATCCATTATTATCGTCTTCTTCCTCAAAGCTTCCCTCACTCAAACCTATTTACACTTACTGAAATCCCTAACACTTTGCACAAATCGAGACTTATCCTCTAGAAGATTAAATCATAACTATACCTCAAGAGACTTAACTAGCCATTTTATCATCCGATCCTCCAACATTCTGAGATTTAACTGTTATCGTAACCGCTAAAACCACTAAATCTCTTAAGTGTACATGAATCTCAGCTCACTAGGTCAACCTTAGCCCTAGGATTCTCATTCAACTTTTGTAAAATTCACTTGTTAACCGTAATATGCATCATCAAAATCCATAACAAAGTTCCATTCACTCTTAAACTCTACGAAACTCGTCCAAATATAACAACCTCAGGTATTCATCTTAATACTAACATTTTCCCTTCTGTAACTTAATCATCCTCCAATCAATCCAACACTTAGCCTCTCGATTAGAACCTGACAAGATTCCATGTCTCACGCGTTTGGGATAAAATCAATTGGCTTAAAATCTAAACCTTCACTAAGTTTGGACCACCAATATCCTTTAACTCTCCAACACTTCCTAAATGAATATTCATTTCTTAAAGCTACAACTCCTTCCCAAAGAAAATCAATTACTTCACACGAACTTTCCTCCCAAACCCGACTAATCCTCGATCAATTCAAATTCATCTTACACCTCCTTCTATCAAAGTCCATAACCAGCTATGATTCCGAATATCACCCCCTCAATATTAGGTTGATCAGGCCTAATACATCGAAGGTGGAAATTTAGAAAAACCCACTGGAACAGTCAATGAGTTCCTAACATCCAGTAACCACAAATATCCTGATATCAAGTCCCTAACGATTCCGCTACGGAACCACACACCCTCTGTCCATGTAAAAGGTTGATCTTTCCTCGTCTGTTGAGTCAAAGGTCCAACAATCTTGGCAAATCCCTCAATGAAGCGTCTATAATATCCAGCTAAACCCACAAAACTTCTGATCTCTGACACCGTCTTCGGTTGCTCCCAAGCCAACACAATCTCCACTTTCGCTGGGTCCACAGCTATGCCTTCCTTTGAGATAACATGGCCTAAGAAATTGACTTCCTCCAGATGAAAGATGCAGTTCATGTAATCGATGAAAACAACAGGTACATTCGTCACTCCAACGGCATCATTAGGTACTCGTAGTGTCCTTGACGTGTTCTGAATGCAGTCTTCGGTATATCCTCAGTCTTCATTCTGATCTGATGATAGCCTGACTTCAAGTTTATCTTGGAAAATACGGCAACCCCTCGTAATTGATCCATCAAGTCATCTATCCTTGGCAACGGGTATCTGTTCTTGATCGTCACCTTGTTTAGTTGTCGATAGTCCACACACAATCTCGAATGAAAGCACTGGCGCTCCCCACGGTGAAACACTTGGTCGAATGAATCCCTTTGCCGAAAGATACTCTAACGACTCCGCTTCAAAACTAAACGCCCTAAAATCCTACGTATCGTACCCATAAGGAATTTCCCTGAGATCCTAGCTTCCTTATCAACGCGTCGGTAAAACAACTTCCTAGCTCAGTGTGCTATCCTAGGCCCCGTGTAACTTCTATAGTTAAATCACGAGCAACCTCGAATAAGGTCCTACTAGGAATAATAATCATAAGATCATAGTCTAAGTAGTAAATACAAGTTAGGCGCGTCACACTCGTTTCGAAGATAAAAGATTAAGTTATCCTAGAATAAGAGAACAGTTAAAATATTACCATCGTTCCCACGTTCTTCCTCGTTCAACTCCTCAGCTCTTGCTCCCTCCTTGGTATGAATCCTTTGTTCTGCAGCAGGTTGTTTTCCTTTCCCAACATTCCCTGATGATTCGCCCTTGGGTGCCTTACAATCTCTGGAGAAATGTCCCGGTTGGTTGCAATTGAAGCATAGAGATCCCCCGTCTGGACACTTGTTACTATAGTGCCCCACTTTCTTGCACCTGTAACACGTCACTGTTTTTCCCGAAGTTTTGATTCCCGTCCCTCCGGTAGCATCATTCCCTTTTATCTTACTGTCCGACGTTCCCTCCTGAAGTGTCTTGCAGTCCACAGCTAGATGCCCCTCTCGGTTACACTTGAAGCATCTCCGTCCAATCACTGAGCACTTGTTAGCAAAATGCCCAAACTTTCCGCAACGAAAACATGTCACACCTTTGTCACCAACTGGCTTCCCTCCAGTATCAGCAGTCGTTGGTTTGTACGCTCTTGAGATAAGATCCCTTCCCTCGGAACGCTGATACGGTCCCCACTGATGATAGCTCTCCCTTCCGTTGTAGCCTTGGGAACCTGACCTCATTGGTCCCCCAGCTCCTGCTCGGTTCATTCCTCTTTGTTAATACATTGCTGTCGCCATCAGTCAATGATGATGCTCACGTGCAGCCTCTTCAGCGCGCATGTAAGCATCTTCCGCAGCATGGTTCATCATTGCCTCGATCAGTGTAGCTATTGCCTCCGCCATCCGGTTAAGGTCCACCATCCTATATCTCGTCAAACGTCCGATTAGTACTAACCATACGGTAGCACTAGACAAACCACTCAATCCGATTAAGTAGTAACGCAAACAATTAGAGCGAAGATCGCTCTGCAGACAATCAACTTTCACTCTTTGCAGAGTCACACAACCTAGCATAGAAGACCTATTCCCCAAAGACTCCCAAAAGACTCGACTAAGCTCTGATACCACAATGTAACACCCCGATTTCTAGGTGTCACTTTAGTAACCAAATATAAACTTTACGCGGAAAACAGGTAATTTTTTTACGTTTGATTCCTTTTAAATCAAGCAATAGGAGATAAAGACATAGCGCAACCCCTAAACTAACCAATATACATCAAATATAAACATGTACAGCCTCAGCTGCACTTCCACGTCACGCGAACTCGCAGTGACTCCAAAGTAGTGTGCCCGTAGGCAAATATTTGCAGATCCAGAAGTGTGAGTGAGAAAGTTATAAGCACAATCCACTAAGAGAGAGCCGGCCTCAAAACGGCCTAAGCAAAAACCCCTATGGTCCGACTGACTCACTGTGATCCCTCAGTAAGAGAACCACACAAAATGTCATGCGTCGGGAACCTACCCTGTCCCAAAAGCAAAACGAATCAGAGCTATACACAAACCATGACGCCTGCCTAAACGTACCCTTCCAGTACCAAGTCCACAACGAACTGAAGTCGGCAAGTTGAAGCTCAGCTCCATGCGTCGTAGAACTCCTTTCATCACACGTCCACGCTCGTCAGTACGGTCCTCCATGACCCTTCCCCGGTACGTCGTTCGATGACCCACAAGATAGATCACCCAAGCGGTGGGGGCAGCACGATCCACAAGCTCATACCTGATCCCCCCCGAGGGAGAGACCATCGAAAACAAGTCGGCCATCAACATCTGGCAGCAGGCCGACCGCCCAAACACAACCATGCAACCAAAGCCAAGGCGCTAGGGTCAACTCACGAAAATAAGTAGATATACACTCAACATGTGATAGGGGGTATAGATATATGTTGATATATACATATATAAGCAATCCTAGCATGTTATGGCTCTAACAATGCTTCAATAAACCAACCAGCACACGATTCCAGTCAGAATGAATGTATGCGTGAAATGCACAATATGATCCGGATTGTGACGCGTTCCCGTTCGCCACAAGGGAAGCATTCCCGTTCTTCACTATCGATGAACCATTCCCGTTATTCATCCTTGGTGAACCATTCCCGTTATTCACTGTATGATGAACCATTCCCGTTATTCATCATTAATGCAGTGGTGAACCATTCCCGTTATTCACCATGAGATGCACAGGTGAACCATTCCCGTTATTCACCCGATTGATTCAATATGGTTAGCCAAACATCGAATTGTCCTCACCACTTAAGTGTTTAGCTCAAACCACTACTCAAAACAACCCAAGAGTTAGTGTCGGTCAATACAACACAACTCCCACAACAAAACCCAAAATCAAAGCCAGAGTCAGTGTCGGTCAATACAACACGACTCGGAGTTAGTGTCGGTCAATACAACACAACCCCAACACCCAAAACCCAGAGTTAGTGTCGGTCAATACAACACAACTCAAATAACAAACCCCAAGAGTTAGTGTCGGTCAATACAACACAACTCAAACAACAAGAGTACTAAAGTTCTCGGGAGTTTAGTGTCGGTCAATACAACACAACTCCAACAACAAAACCCAAAGTCCAAACCCAGGGTTAGTGTCGATCAATACAACACAACCCCAACAATAAGAGTACTAAAGTACTCGGTGACTTTCATTCATCACCATAGCTCACCTTAGTGGCTTTCCCCAATTCCAAAACCCACAACAAAAGTCGACTTTTCCCCGTCTTTCGCAATTGTTTTCCCCTTTAGGTCTCCTATGAGTATTCGTTTAGTAAAACTGTTTCAAATTGGATTAGTCAAGTTATGAGTTTATTTCTCAAAGTCTAAGTCTCCCAAAGTCTCTAGTTTTCGAAATTCTAATCATCCTAAGTTTTCCAAAAACCCTCCAAAAGAAGTTTCCCGGGGAAAGTCTAAGTAAACCAACGAATACCAACAAATGGCTAAGTCTCAAACCCCTCGTTTGGACTTGCCTAGGGTTGTTCATCCAACCCGAAATATCAAAGATCACCAGATCAATGAATCTCCACTCCGAAGTCGAGTAAAAAACGCACCATCCAACAATATCACAATATCACAAGTTATGGAAAAGCATCATAACATCAACTCATCATCATAAACAACATCAAATAAAGCATAAGTCGAATTTATCGACGCCTATCATGCAATCATAGCTAATATAGTAAGTTGCCCTAACCTCGAGCTGATCCAACCTCACAATCAAAGGTTCCTTCACTCAAATGCTTTGAAGCTCCTAAAGTTCCTTCAACTGAACCTCGGAGAAAACAAAGCAGAATCCAAACAAAATCGATTAGTTCGATTGCAATACAACACATAGACAAAGTATTAAAGCTTCAGAATACGACATTCAGGTACAAAAAGACAAGTTTTCGAAAACGAAAACTCCCCCCCCCCCAACACTACAAGCTCACGGCCATAAAGGAAAAAGGGCTTCGGCTCTTTTTCTTCGATCAAATCTGTTCACAAGGTAGTTTTAGGGTAAAACTAAGGCAAAGAAACTGTCGGAACAATTTTCGGACAATCGGATCAAAATACGGCCGTTCAGGGGCGTTTTGGTCCAAAATAAAAGCTCAAGACCTCAAAGTTATCAGTTCTGAAAACTGTGAGCACAGAAACGACTTCAGAAACGCAGTAGAAACAGAAATCGGAGGTAAGAATCAAGCTAGTTACCTCGATACCTTGAAGTAGAGACGAACTGCGCGAAGATCGGTCGAGTTTCGGCAAAAATATCCTCTCCCTCTCTTCTCCCTAACTCACGACCCTCTTTGGTGTAAAATGAAGATGTTTTTGCTTTTTCGACTATTTATAGGCAGGTGAAATCGCGGGAAAATGAAAATTTCGCGATTCCGATTTTTGCTGCTCATTCACCGATGAATTCTAAGAGAGATTCTGGCGACAGATTTCCAGAACTCAAAACAAATCTCTGACAATTGGGAAAAACGATATCAAAAATCCCAAAAGCGGTGTAAGTTAATCTGTCCCGAAAAGCTACTTTTTGCTGTGATGCTCAAACGACAAAACTTCCTACTGAAGAAAGATTGGAAACGTCGAAACAAATCTGGCAAAGTCCCGAATAGAAAAAGTCTTCATCCATCGCACGAATCTAGGGTTTCGAAGCAAAGAAATTAGCGTCATCGGACTTCCGAAAAGTGAATACTATCATGCGTACAGTCCAGGGTTCCGAAATGAAACGCTGGTCGAAGGAAAAATAAAGAGAATCTTTAAATTTTCCAAGGATTCGAAATCTCACTTAAAACGTTGCTCTAAAGGCGAAATTAGCCTATTCTAGACACGCTCGCCATAAGGCAGGTGTGCAGACGACTCGTACTAACTCCGAAAGCAACTACGCAACATTCCTCAAGCAATTCCTGAACTTTCTTCTTCATTAATCTTTCTCAAACAACAAACTCCTGTCAGCTTACACTGATTCTACGCGTGAGTCGGAACTTAACTTGTTCTGCAAATCCAGGTCTTACACCTATGGAAAATGCTCCAAACTCCTAAGTCCACTACACCAACCTCACCCATTATCCTTCCATACACTCCACAAACCTCTGAACCACAGGATTCTGAGACACAAGCTCTAGAGATAGCAACCACTGAAAAGTCTAACTCTGAGCCTCAACCCTCTGAACACTCACATCAGGAACCCTCTGATAGAGAAATTCTCTCTCCTACTCCCTCTGTCTCTTTTCCAAAAAATGTTCCATTTTCCTCTCCTTCAAATAAATCTGAAGCCTCTCGACAATTCTTTCAAATTGCCAGAGAAAGAATTTCATAACTTCCTGAACATTTCATAAATGTTCCAAGTCCAAACCGCTATTCTGGACCAAGACCAGAACCTCTGACTGCTCCTGATTTTCCAATCCATGCGGTACCTCTGTCTTCAGTACCACCAACTCTTCATCCTTCTTCTCCACCTCAAAATGAAAACTTTGTCTCTAACCAATCTCCAAATCCTGAGACTGAAGTTTCTCATCCAAACCCTGAGATCATTATCTTTGAACCTCAAACTTTGCAAATTGGTTCTCCTCATGCTGTCTCTGAAGCTACAAGTAGTAATCGTCCCTCTTCACCTGAAACCTATCTCTCCATTGTTCCCTATACCCAACCTAGACCAAACACCCTGCTAGATTGCATCAACTTATTTAATCATGAAGCATCCTTAAGGGTTCGCAATGTGCATGGTCGCACTGACCTCAGTGAGAAACCAGACCTGGTTGCTGAAGACTGGGATCGTCTTTGCACTTGGATGCTTGACAAAGCGGCAGTGATGCTGGGTTTCCTTACTGCTGAAAGGGATCAAAGAGTTGAAGCTGCTAGCCAGCGTTTCAGGAGAAAAGAAGCACTGAATGAACAAAAGTTGAGAAATCAACTTCATGCTGCTATTGAAGAAGCTAGAAAGAAGAAAGAACAAGAAGAAGAAGTTGTAGGACTTGAAGCAGAATAGCGTGAAGTTGCAAGGTTGCAAGCTCTGGAACAAGCAGCTAAATTACAAGCTGAAGCCGCAGCTCTTAGAAATCAGGCACTTGGAATTATTCCATTTAGTGATGTTGCCTCCACATCTGCTCAAGTTCCTCACTCTGATCAAGTTGTTCCGTCTGCTCAAGCTCAGTCAGACTCAAGACTTGATCTCATTGAACAAAGACTTGATTCTCATGAAGCTCTTCTTCAGAGTCTTAAAGAGATGTGCACAGAACTTCTGAAGAGGACACCCAAGCCTTAGTCTTTAGGAACTCTCTTTTATTCTGTTTTTCTACTATGTTTTCATGTTTAACTCTGGTTCTTCTATTAACTTATCGTTTTTCTTTCCTATATGCTTGCATAATTTCTTGTTCATCATTACTTAGTTTTCATTCATACGCATTAATCAACAAACAAGTTGTTTTATTAATAACATAATTCATACATTGCATTAATACATTTAAAACGGAGGATTTTTCCTCAATGCTCTACATTGCCTACGCATTGCTGCTTTCTTAAGCTCCAGACGATGCTGCCTATGTTCTAAGTGGACCAAGTTCCGGCGAAACTCCTGCCTCTCAGGACCCTCCGCCATAGTCTCCAGAGCCACCTCTGCTGCTCTAATCTCCTCATAAAGGTCCAGCTCCTTCGGGAAGAATTCTTGCATTTCCTCCACGAATCTGAGGAAGCCTCTGAGGATGTTGTCCATTTCTGGACTCAGGCTCATGCCTAGTAACTGGTTTGTCAGACTATAGACACTTGGCTCCTCTGGATGGCGCACATTGATGAAGAGATCTTCATCAAAGGCCTTCTTCCTCTATTGCTCGATGCATGCTATGCAGGATGCCATTGCAATATTGAATTCAACTGAAAACGAGATGTGAAGACTGTTATGCTTTAACCGCTATTTATAAGCTCCGTTCAGTCTCCAAAGGTTAATGCTGAAGCAGTTTCTCGAGGATTGTTTATTGGTAACGGATGTTTACCTTTAACTCCTTGGCCGGTGGTAAACGTTCCACTCTTTCATTTAATCTTCTGCATATGCATTCATTAAAAACGTTTTCTTTAATTTTTTATTCTTTTCTCCATCTTTTTAAACTTAGACCTTTTCTAAGGGGGAGTACCTTGTACTTCAAGCTAAGTTTTTCACACCCCATGCTTTTTGCTTATGACAAAAAGGGGGAGTAATACAACCAGTTTTTGATGTGTAAACTGTGTTAGTGTGATTTCTTTTTCTTGTGGAGAATTTAAGAGTTCCACTCTTTATGACCATAGATCTGTCTGTGGGCATGTGCAAGGAATACATTTTCACTTCTTCTGAAGTGATCATATGCTAAATCAGTTGACTCTGATACTTCTACCTTGCTCTTGACTCTGAATATTTATGCGCTCTGATATTCACATATTATCTACGTCATAAATTCTCACTCTGAACTCGTCTATTATAGCTCAGAATCTAGATATTACAAATGTTTTCATTTAGTCTTAGATTCAGGGGGAGCTAAGCTCAGAATCAAGCTGTGACTTGGATTCAGAATGAGCAACATAAACCATTCCCCTCAGGATAAGTTTATCTCTATTCTCTAAACTCTGAGTGAATTCAGTTTATTGTTTAAGAATTGTTCATCAAAATACTCGGTTTTGTCATCATCAAAAAGGGGGAGATTGTAAGATCAAGTTTTGATCTAGTAGTACAACTCTATGTTTTGATGATTACATGTTAAATATTGTGTATGAACAATTGTCGTACTCTAACGTTGTTTTCTGAGTGTTCTAATGACAGGCTATGACTCTAGTCTTATTTCACATAATTCAGAAGCACTTTGCTAAAAGAGTAACCTCCGCAACGCTTTCGCACTTACTATATTCAATCTGAACAGTAGATTAAGCTTCAGAAGATCTGAAGATTATAAAGCTCTGATATGGATTCAGCTCACCAGAAGCTCTGAAGGATCATAAGCTCTGAAGGATCAGAAGCTCTGAAGGCCCAGAAGCTCTGAAGGTCCAGGAGTAAGCTGGCTCTGAAGACCAAGTACTTCTCCTCTGAGTCCAGAAGCAGAAGGTCAAAGGTCAGAGGATCCAAGCTTCCTTCTGACTCTGATCACAAAGCTTCACAAGTTCCAATATGAAGCATCACTTTGATCAAAAGTCAACTAGGATAAAGGTCATGTCACTATCCAAAGTACAAAAGCAATTGTACCATTCCTGACGACCTTACCTAACTTATTCAGCCACAGCAGAACCTGGAAAAACCAGATCTGCCCTCCAACGGTAGCATTCCATGCAAACTTCCAAACCTAATTCCTTGGAGTATATAAAGAGGCTAAAGATGAAAGATGCCGCCTGAAGAAACTTTGTTGAAGCTCACGCGAAATTCAAATATTCTCTCAAGCAATCTTTCTTCACATTGTACTAATTGTGTTTACTATTAGCTTTCTAAGAAGCATTTCCTTGTAAACCAAAACTTTCAAACAGTTGTTTGTTTTTCCTTAAGGAGACCAAGGTTGGTCGGATCCTTGAGAAGACAAAGAGAGTGAATCTTAGTGATAGCTAAGTCACTGTATTGTTAGTCACTTTGCAGGTAGCAAGTGCAGTTGTAACAAACTCTGATTAGTGGATTGCCTTCATTCTAAGAAGGAAGAAATCACCTTAACGGGTGGACTGGATTAGCTTGAGGGATTTATCAAGTGAACCAGGATAAAATCATTGTGTGATTTCCTTAACTCTTATCTTAGCACTTTTATCTTTGGTGTTTGAAGAGATTTTTTAAAATCTCAAGTGTGAAAGGTTTTAGATAGAAAACGCTATTCAAACCCCCCCCTTTCTATCGTTTTTCATACCTTCACAACCGACTCCTCCTCCGCCTTCACTGCCTCCTCCTCCTCCTTCTCCCACACCTCCATTACCTTCTCCACCGTCCTCACCTTCACAGCAGGGATCTCCAGCGCGCTCGCCGGAGGTCTCAGGAGGTGGATCCCCGTTGCCTCAAGCTCCGATCACTCACAGAGATTGGAGACGATTGATCCGCAACGTTGAAAACATCCGGCAGCGGAATGATTACTTGCAGGAGTAGTTAGAATACTATCGTCTTGAGTAGCAGGATAGAGGAGAACAGAAAGCGGAGGCTGTAGCGGAGTTTGAGCCATTCTCGGCGGCGGTAAGGGATGTAGCCATACCTGACAACATGAAGAATCTTGTTCTGGAGACGTATAGTGGAAAGACTGATCTGAAGGATCATCGGCTTTATTTCAACACAAAGATGGTGATAAGTGCAGCTTCTGATGCGGTGAAGTGCAGGATGTTCCCGTCAACGTTCAAAGGCACGGTGATGGCTTGGTTCACAACTTAGCCTAGTGGATCCATTACAAACTTTCGCGATTTCTCGTCGATGTTCCTTGTTCAGTTCTCCGCAAGCAAGATCAAGCAGGTTACGATTGACGATCTGTACAACGTTCGCCAGTCCGAAGGTGAAACCCTGAAGTAGTATGTGAGGCGGTTCAGTGTGACATCTGTTAAGATCGAGGAGTCGGAACCGCAGGCCTGTGTGTGCGCATTCAAAAATGGCCTACAACCAGGGAAGCTGAACAAAAAATTAAGTCTGAAGCCAGCTCGTTCGATGGTGGAAGTCCGCACTCGGGCGAACACTTACATCCTGGATGAGGAAGACGACGCGTTCAAAAGGAAGCGCGCAAAGGCGGAGAAAGATGGCGGTCAAAAGGACGTATTGCCGGCAAGCAGGCAAGGTTGGGAGAAAGGAGAAAGCAGCAAGCGAAGAGATAAGAAGACAAAGCCTTCGGAGAAGTTTGCGAAGGGAAAACTCTATCCAAAGAAGGAAAGTTTTGAACATCAGCGCCCGTCGCATCAGGCCGACTCTCGCCGGCAAGAGGAGTCAGGAAAAAGTTTGAGCGCACATCTGAAAGAATTACTCCGAGAAGTGAAGTTAACGCATGCAGTCGAAGAAGGTGAGAGGGAATTCAACCCGCCGCGGGTGGCAATAGATAAAACCAAGTGGTGCGAGTATCATCACTCGGCGGGCCATGACACCGGAGACTGCTTTACGTTGAAAAATGAGTTTGAGAGGCTGATCAGGGCGGGGCGCTCACAGTTGAATGATCGCGGCGATCGTTGGCAGGGCGACCGCAAGAAGGGGAATCGCTACAAGGGGAACCGTCAGCAGGATGATCGCAGGCAGGATGACCGTCGTCAGACACCAACAACGGACAAGAAGGAGACATTGGCGACGAGGAAGAAAGGAGCTGAAGAAAACTTCAACAAGGATCTCGAACCGCCGGTTGGGACGATCAATACAATTGCAGGGGGCTTCGGCGGAGGCGGCGACACGTCAGCAGTGAGACACAGGTACGCGAGGGCGGTGAGCTCAGTACAAGAGTTTTCAACTCCATTTGGTTTTCAGCACCCGGACATAGTGATATCATCGGCAGACTTTGAAGGGATTAAGACACATAAGGACGAGCCTTTGGTGGTAATGTTGAGGATCAATAGGTTCAATGTGCGAAGAGTGCTCTTAGATCAGGGCAATTCTGCAGATATCATCTATGGCGACGCATTTGACCAGTTGGGGTTAACACATAAAGACTTGATGCCATACTCTGGGACTTTAGTAGGCTTTTCGGGGGAACAGGTCTGGGTACGCGGCTACTTGGAGTTGGACACGGTTTTTGGTGTTGATGATAACGCCAAGCTCTTGCGCGTAAGGTATTTGGTTTTACAGGTAGTGGCATCGTACAATGTCATCATTGGTCGGAACACGCTAAATCGCCTCTGCGCAGTGATATCGACAACTCACCTGGCAGTGAAGTACCCGCTGATCTGCGGTAAGGTAGGAAAGATCGCGGTAGATCAGTGGCGGGCGAGGGAATGCTACAACAACTGCCTTAGTTTGTATGGGAAGAAGGGAGCTAGCTATGGGCACATGTGTCACGAGATTGAGATCTTGGAAGGCGATCAAGGTCAGCAAGGCATACAGGGCCAAGGTCAAAGCGGCGCGAGAAGGCAGGGACGGCGGATTACTGAAAGGTATGGGGGGCCGAGGAGTAGCCGGAATCAGGAAAGGCCAGATGGTAGGACAGGAAGAGATGGGCAATTTACTGATGCTCATGCGGAGGAGCGCTAGGCAAACATAATTGCAGACTTGGAAATGTACAAATTCAGTTGGGGAGTGCTGGCGATTGAGCCCAGACTCACAGTTAGTCAGGAAAGACGCCTGGAGAAGGTTGTGGAGAGCAATTTTGACCTCTTTTATTGGAGCCAAAAGGACGCAGTGTTCTGGGGATTACCCAGGTTCGGGAAGCCAACTCTTACGGGCGTACGACAGGAGGGAAGTGGATGAAAGGAGGAAGTGATACAAGGTGCGGTTCAGCTAAATCCATAGCAAGGCGTCGGCGAGAAAAGTGAATGGGGAGAACTGGAGCAACCCCAGGGTAAGCCGAAGAAGGCAGGGAAACAGAGCCAAGCGCGTCACCGCAAGAGCAAGGGAAAAGGAAAGATGGAGTGTTGCAAACCAGCAGGGACTGCGATTTTTAAACTTTCAAGGGCAGCTCGGCACGTCAAGCAAGGAAACAAGTTAGACAAGAGTACTTTCTACTATAGGGCGGCCAGGCGGGAAGACCAGCCTCACAGAGGTGAAGAGTGGGAGGCGAGCACGTCGGGTTTGAAGGATGAGGTGCTTGGCGTGGTGCTCTAGTCGGAAAGGATCACTACTAGAAAGGCGGAGCAAATGCGGAACAGGAGTAATGGCATGACGGGAAGGAATGAAGTAAAGGACAAAAATAAAGATGTACTCCATTGCGGGAGTTTTTTGATGAGGCATCCCTCAATAAATGTAAAAATCTCTTTTACAATCAAATACAAAAGGATATTCCCACCAATATTTCTAACTCACAACTGAATTGTGACGGTCGCTCGGTGGGAAAAATTCCCTAAAGGTGGTGAACCCAACAGGACATTGATGTCTGGGGATCGCTCCGAAAAGTCCGGCGCGACTGCTGCCACCCGTGCGGATAAGCTTCTTATCCCAAAAGCCTCCCCGAAATATGGGTTAGCACTCCTAACTAGGCTAAGCCTCGGGCATCCCACATGGCCATTGGGATCCCAGCCACCGTTAGTCCTCGCCAGGAAAAAACTGGCAAGGCCACACTTGATCTTACGGGAAAAGCGTGTGAACAAAGCCTCAGTTCAAAACTGAGCAAAAGTCCTAGTTGAAACCTTAAAGTCGTTAAACATAATTCAAACTTAAATCTTAAAACAAACGCAAAAGCAAAACGTGGCAAAGCGATAAGCAGAAGAAGATAGAAAGAGTCGCAATAAATTTTCATTAGCAACTAGCCTTGCCGAGCGAACATAATTACAAAAGGGGTAAGGAAAAGTGAATACAAGTAGTCAGCTTGAATTGATGTCTTCTTTTATTCTTTCATTTTCAACAGCCCGGAAGTACTCCGTGTTAAAGCCTGGGGGTCATTCAGGCCAACCAAATCGTCGGGAGTGACTGTCTTGAAGGCTCCCATCTCGCTAAGGTCTAGCTCTTTGTATAGGTGCAAGATTTGTGCCTTCGCAAGAAAGAAGCCACGACCACGCTCTTCCACAACCTCGGTGGCAGCTTAAATTTTCAGCTTCATTGCAAGGGATTTGGTTTCGGAAGAGGCCCGGGCCTCCGCTTCCGCAATAGCCTTGTTTTTAGCCTCTATTTGGGCTCTTGTTGCGGCGAGGGCCTCGCTTCACAACGCTAATTCGCTGCGCAGGAGAGCAAGCTCCTTATCTTTGGCGGCGCATGCTTCCCTACTCGCAGCAATCGCCTGGGTCCGAGCATCCAATTCTTTTTGCACGTCGTCCAACTCATCTTCCAACTCCTCGACTCTCTCCTCACAGGCGGACAAGTCAGACTCACGTTCACACATTTCAATGCCCAATCTGTTCAGTCTGATCGCCTTGTCCACTACTTGGGCAACCAACTTGTCATGTTCACCATACGCTCGGAGCGTGGCAGTGCGATACCCCTCCGCTTGCTGACGAAGCTTTACGACCTCAGCGGCGGTGGTTACACCCTTGGAGAAGCACTTCACTCTCTAAAGACCAGATGTTATGTTGAACGGTCCAGAAGCAGAAGTTTGATGGTGTATGTGTGTATGTGTGATGGTAGAAAGTGTGATAAGGATTAGAAAAAAAAAAGAATTATAAAAAAAGATATTAAGTCAAGAGAGAACAAGAAAAACTAACAAGATAAATACTAAAAAGTTTTAAGAAACGGAAAATAAAAACAAGGGACAAGGGAGAAATCCTAAGAGTCTAAGGTTTAGGATCTGGAAGCCTCCTCAGAATGTCTGCAAACATAGCTTCCACACTCTTGTTGAAAACTTCCTGCTGATCAAAACGCTGCTGAAAGCTAGTCAGCTGTTGTGCAATAGTAGCAAGATCAGGTGAGGCTTATGCAGAGGGAGCAATCTGAACAGAAGAAGAGGGTTGAGCAGGAGCAGAGGCGGAGCCACCGGCTTCAGAATCCATTTGAGGGGACTTTCCTTTCCTAACCATAGCTACAAAGCGAATGCCTTCTTCACATTCAGCATCTTCATACTTAGTTTCAGCTTGAATCCACTCAGCCAATTCATCTTCATGTGCGACTTGGCGAGCCGCATTTTCTTCTTTTCTGCGACGAATGCCAGCCAGAGCTATCTCTCGCAATCTAAGAAGACCTTGATATTCAGCATTTGCTTGAAGAGTGGCTTCCCTTGCTTTGGCACTCTTGATTCTTTCATCTTTGTCAAAATCAGCATAAGCAAGCAAGTCTTCAAGTTGCATTCTCAACCAATGCTCAAAACTTTCCAAGTAAGTTCATACCAATCTTGGTTTAGGACAAGAGTTAGTGGTCGCATACAAATTTCGGATCCTCGTATTTGCTTTAATACTCATACAGTTCAGAAACTCAAGAAGGTTGTGAGGTTCAGGTAAGCTAAAGGGAATCAGAGCTTGGTTGGAAGGGGTGTGTTTCAGAGTGGAGCTAGAAGCTTCAGAGGTAACTGGAGCAGAGGTTTCTGCTTCAGAGTGAAGCTGTTCAGACGCATGGTCTACAATCATCTGATCTGCGATAGGTGGATCAGAGGCATATTGTGTTGCTGGGTTCTCAGGTTGGGAGAAGACAAAGTCTTTTGAAGTGGTTGGGGAATAGTTTCTGAGGGTGACGTCAGAAAGTTCTGAGGTTGTTGTGGGAACAATTTCTGTTGGAAATGCAACAGAGAGAGGAAATGGATCAGTATGGGATTGAATGAATTCTGATGGGTCAGATTCATTGGGAGGGATAAGTGAGATGTATGATTGGTGGAGTTGGTGCGGTAGAGGTTTGGCGGATTTGATCTAAGAGATCTGGTTCGGTAGGTTGAGGAATTTGTTGGTTAGAGGTCGTGGTTACGGTGGTGACGGTAGTGTGAATGGGTTGAGTAGGTAGAGGCACGGTCAGAGGAGACAGTGAGGTGGGAAGAGGAGAAGGTGAGGTAGTGATGGAGGAGGGAGGAGGCAAAGGTTGAGTTTCATCAATGGAAGTGAGTGCAAATGAAACAGATGCAGAGGTGGATTTACTTACACGCCGGGCAGAACCTCTGCTAGATCTTGAAGCAGGATTCTGAATTAGAGCTGTTGAGGCAAAGTCCTTCTTGGTCTTCTTCTTCTTTGCCTTCTGATCACCTTCAGATGTTTCCATTTCAGACTTCCGTTTTCTGGGAGGCTCAGCACTTGAAGTTTCAAGAAGATTCCTTATGAACACTTCTGGATCAACATCAATGCCTTCATCCTTCAGTCCATTCAAATACTCCACAATGGCTTCTGGAGAGTCCTCCTTGGACCATAGTGGGTAACCATTGACGTAGATGCGTCTCAGAGCCAACTCGTTAGGTGATTCCTTGATTTGCGTCACAATGATCTTTTCAATAAGTTTCATGTTGGAGAGGGTCTTCGCATTAATGGCTTCACCAGTGGCCACAGTCAGATCATCCAAGCAATTGGAGTCCTTCAGGAAATTGACCAACCCATTCTCAATGAAAATATCTGAGAGCATCCTTACAATGGGAATATACTTGATTGAAGCTTTGTCAGAGATGGTTGTGGTCCTTGATTTCTTCACAGCATCCTTCAAATACTGAAAGAGAAAGTAGGGAAGACAAATTTTGAACTTCATATCCAGACAGTAAAGCATACACTTCTGGGTAGCGTTCATGTAGTCCGAAGAATTGGAGGTAGGTCTTGGATTGATGCACATCAGAAGTATCTCGTGCCAGACTTTCATTTTGGGAGAGAGATCTTTTGTCTTACAATTAGACTTTGGGACCTTGTTGCCAAAGAGGTGAGGATTAACATACTTTTGAACCAGCCGAATCTGGTTGTCAACATTTATGAAGCGTTTCCCTCTTTTGTTTTCCATTCACAGAAGCTTGGCGACAGTGATTTCTGAGATAACAATCTTCTACCCTAGAATATAAGAAGTTATCTGAACATTGTTGGTCAATCCGCAAGTGCACAGATATCTCTGGGTTTTAATATCGAATCCACAGGGACCGTGAGTGAGAATTGTGGTTTAAGCGCAAAGCTTGTGAGTTTGTAAGCAAATAAAATTCAGTTTTTGGATTTGTTTGTTTGTAACAAGAGTTAGCAAAATTAGCAATGGTAAAGAGATTAAAATATCAATTGATGAAAATGCTCTGGGTTAATGTTCATCCAATCCTTCCTAGACAACCTATCCTATGCAATTGAAACCTTGAATCACTCCCTTATTGTTACAGCCTAGATACTAACTCATTGATTCCTCACATGAGCAATTCTCCCATACTAAAAGCTAAGCCCAATTCCTTGTGTACCTAGTCATTCATATGAGGTTTATAAGCATGCAATTTTCAGGCCAACAAAACCAATCCCCCACTCTATTCCTAGAAGCAAGCAAAGAGAGGTCAATTTCAACCCAAGTCCCCAAATTATAACAATCTTCCGATATGATTGCAATTTAGCCTTAAGCAAAGGTTCACCCAAGCTTATCATGCATAAAAGAATTGAAATATAAGGTAGATTCAAGAACAAGAGCGTAGAGATAGGAATTAAGTCTATAAATTCATGAAATCACATTAAACCCAAAGCAAAAGAAGAGTCTAGCCACTCATGGCTAGTGAATCCATACAAAAATGTAAAGAAACCTGGAAAATACAAGGTGGAAGCCTCTCACCAGCCCCAAAAGCACTTCCTAAGCTTCAATACTTGGTAGAAATCTAAGCAAAAATCAGAAGTTCTGAACAAAATGGCCTAAAGCCTTATTTATAGGCATTCTGGACGAGCGAGGGCGCTCAAGCGCTGACCTGGGGCGCTTGAGCGCCCATGAAGCAGAAGCTTCACTTTCCCTTCTGGAAAGCTGGCGCTGGAGCGCCAGGTGAGGGCACTTGAGCGCCAGACACTCGGATTTGGGGACTTTTCAGCTTTTTGTAACCCCCCTTTGAATGCTCTCATCAATTCTTCACCCTTTTGGCTTTCTTTCTTCAAGAGTAACCTGCTGCAGCACTAAAGGACCAAGACAAGTAGTAAAATCAAGAAATTCAAAGGGCTTTTAACCACCTTAGTCCTCACAAAATCATGGCAAAACTCATGCAAGTCCTAAACTCTACACAAATGCAAAAACAACCCTCAAAAAACCATAAAATTACCAAAACTTAACTCAAACTCAAATAAACACAAAAATGCATGAGAATGCATGAAACACTACATGAGACAAAGAAAAAGACTCAAAACACTCAAAGAAATGACCCTAAAACCACTACTAACATAGGGTCATCACACCACTATACTCTACGACAGCTCGCCCTCGAGCGTAGAAAACACTCGCTTGCCCTCAAGCGCAAGAAATGCTCCCAAACAAGTGCCCAACCATGGATACTACCCACAAAACTGGGGAAAGAGTAACTACAGCTGGTTCCAAGAGAAAAGATCCAACAACCTACCTCATGCAACTTTTTGAAAAGAGAAGAGTATTGAGTCCATCATGAGAAGCATATAGATCTACAATCCTAGGATGAGATATAATTTAGTGCACTGAGCACACAAGCAAGTTCATAGGTTCTGGATGTCATTCACTCAATAGCAACAAAGATCAAACATGCACAAATTCAAAGAGACTCCACAAGGGTTGAAATGCGTGGCTTGGTGAAGTACAAGGTGGTTGATCCCTAAGGAAAACTAAGGCTTTTAAAGCACATTGAGTGTGGTCCAAATAGTAACCCCTGGAGCTTTCACAACAAACCTTTTAGCACAAGTCTCTTGACCCCTTTTCAAGTTCTTTTTTTTTTCTTTTTTTTTCCACTCCAACTTTGATTAGGAGTTCTCTTTCTTTTTTTTTTTCTTTTTCATTTTTTCCTTGGGACAAGAGACATTTTCAAACTTTAATTATCAGCTCCAACAAAATGTAAGGACCAACACTCCCCATAATCCAACCTATCATCCATCCCAATCATTTAGCTAACAAAGAAATCTTCAATAGGCTCAAAAGGGACAACTAGGGACAGATATTCAAGCCAAGAAAAACTCTGAGGTTCAAAAACCTATTAGTCTCATGAATAGTGCAAATATCACAAAGCATGCAAAGTGTGAAATCAATACAGAACCAAGAATTGCAAGTGAGTCAGGATCCTCCAGGGAAATTTTATGGTGAAGGGTCAAAGATAAACCCTTAATGGACTCAAACCAACTCCTTTCTAAAGAAACACTCGGAAGACCGAAGTCTCCTCGTCTCTTCCCCACATACAATCACTCATCCCCAAAACAACATGAGTATCCACAAGAAACAAATTTTCAAAACCGACACAAGTAGGGAAGCACAACTAGCAGGCAAAAGCATGTGAGTATAGGGAAGTATAAGACCCAAAAGCAAAAATAAAAACAATTACTAAACAATGCATGATAAAAAGAAAACAACATCTACAAATGAAAAATATGTTAAACATGCATGACCTAAACTAAGGATAGAATTACCTCGTCACAATCACTCCATGGGGTCATGATCGCCCCTTCCATCACCATGATCCGGATGAATTCCGGCGTCATGCATTATGCTCAAATCAATCATCCCCTGCTCCAAGGTGTTGAAATCCATTGGGCCTTGGTATCCAGGATCTGAGGTGCTTCCTCCCCTCCAGTGGAGATCAAGATCCCGGTGAAGGCGATCTTGCCTCAAAAACATCCGCCCGAAAGTGGCCTCCATCCAAGCCGGTGAAGGATCAGCATGAGGTGGATTAACAACCTCATTCACCACTTCATTAATCTGCTCTTCTTCCTCTTCTTCCTCTTCTTCCTCTTCCTCTTCCGCTGGCTCTGTCGAATCCTCCTCTTCCTCATCCTCCTGAGGCATCCTAGACATCCAATCTTGAAAGAGTTAGTTCACCCGACCCTTGCTCAGCATGGGGGAAACCAACAACCTCTGTTGCACAGGAAATGTGGGTCTCCTAGCCTTCTCCCTAACATCATGAATCAAAGCAGTAATCAAGTGAGGGAAGATAGGACGAGGCTTCTCCTTACCCACATTGTAGTGTGAGTACATCTTCTCATAAATGATCCTTGCCACGTCCATTGGGTGGCCCCTAATAATGCAATAGATTGCAATTAGGACCACCGCTCTCACTTCAGATTTGTGGGAGCTAGGTGATGAGCAATATTTTACCCATTTTACATAGCCTTAATTTGCCATTATTAATGATTATTCGTAATTAATTGACCTTGCTTGACAGTGATTTATATTATTTGGTCTAATTACGTTTATTCTTATTTTCAGGTCTTATTTGACATCAAGGGCATTTTGGAGATTTGCGGAATGAAGATTTAATTGTGCTGCAATGAAGATTGTATTTTAGGAAATATTAGGATTTAATTTCGGAATAAATTAAGTTTGATATCTTTAAGATTCAAACTTATTTAGGTTGTTATTTTAAAACTCTATCTTTAGGATTTGTTAGGATTTATTGTTATCTTTTAGGATTTGATTTTGATAAGGATTTGTGATCTCAGCTCTTATTTAAGGGTTTGTGCTGAGAGAAACAATTACCTTTTGCCTTCTGCTATTATTTAATATAATTTTGTTTTTCAGTAATTATTAGAGCTCTGCTAGGGTTTATGTTTTTATTCCCTGCTTCCTCCAATTTAATTGCTGAATTCGCCCCATCCATGGAAGGCTAACTTCCTTCGAACGAATTCCTTTGCAAAGTATATCGCGCTCTTGAGGTATAGTGCTTAATAGAATTCGCCTAATTAGTTTTCTTCATCTCTACTTCTGGCTTAGGTTTGCTTAATTCCTTATGTTCACGAAATAGAAGATGATGTATGTTCGCTTAGTTCATATTAGGGCGTAAACGATTCTTAATCGCTTAGTTTAGGAATCAGTGAATTAGTTATCGCTTAGTTAATTAATTCTCACGAACTAGGAAACTAATAACAAGAATTGATCTTTAGATACCCGTGATTGAGCAGCGATATACTAAACAAAGGGATTCGTCCGTCTTTACTTGATTTTATTAATCTGTTTTACTTTCTGCTAGTCCTTGAAACTGAATCACAAACCCCCCCCCCCCCCCCCTTTGAGTGTGTGCGTTTGTGCGTTTTTAATATTGAGTCTTTGTTGAAACGATAATCCTTGGGAAACGACCTAGGAGTCACTTCCTAGTTACTACAGTTTTCTAAATTAATTATTTGTATCGGGTACGGCCTCGATCAAATTTGGCGCCGTTGCCGGGGATTATCGTCCTTGCCAAAGGTTCAATAGAGTTAGTATTAGTATTAGTAGTAGTAGTAGTATTAGTTAGTATTAGTAGTTCAAGTTCAATCTCTGGCGTAGGTACTGGATTTGTTGCTGAAGGTAAGGAATAGTGATTTTTGAAGGATAATTAGGCTGTAACTTCAAACGGCCGTTTCTTTTGCTCCAAAACTCGGAATTCAACATATTATATATGCTTTTGGGGTAGAAAAAAAATTCCAATTCATCTGTGACTGCTACGCTGTGAGATCGATTTTTGAAAACGCAAAAAAAGGCCTTCCGCCAAAAGTTTTTTTTAGGGTTTGAAAAAAAATTTTACTTTCAAGTGATTAGTGTTGCATGACTAGGGCGAATCATGGGTTTTTGCATCCATTTATTTCCGAAATAGATCGAGAATTTCATAGGTTAATTAGAGCACGTAGAGCTTTTGTTACTGATCCTCATTTAAGTGAATCTGATTCTGACCTTGATTTTGATTCTGAATTTGTTGCAGTTTTTGAAAACATGGCTGAAGAAGGACCGCGAGAGAGAACACTAAGGGAGCTGGCTGCACCTGATTTCACCTACGAAAGCTTGTGTATCCAGTATCCTGAGGATGTACCATGTGTACTCAAAACTGGACTAATCCATTTATTGCCCAAGTTTGGTGGTCTTGCAGGTGAAGATCCTCATATGCACATCAAGGAGTTCCGTACTGTCATATCCACCATGAAGCCTCCTGAAGTTGACAAAGATCATATCTGTTTGAAGGCTTTCCCTCATTCCCTTCAGGGAACTGCATAGACCTGGCTGTATAACCTTCCTCCTGCTTCAATTGCAAGCTGGGACGACCTGAAAAGAATGTTTCTTGAGAAGTTCTTCCCTGCCTCTAGGACAACTTCAATCAGAAAAGACATCTCAGGAATCAGGCAGCTACATGGAGAGACTCTATATGAATACTGGGAACGATTCAAGACACTATGTGTGAGCTGCCCCCATCACCAGATTTCCGACCAGCTCCTAGTTCAGTATTTCTATGAGGGTCTGCACAACATGGACAGAAATATCATTGATGCTGCTTGTGGAGGCGCATTGAATGACATGACTCCTACTGAAGTCAGGCGTTTATTTGAGAAGATGGCTGCTAATTCTCAACAGTTTAACACAAGGAGTAATGATGTTGTTAGAAGTGTTAGTGAGGTTGGGACAGATCCAAGGATGGACAAGCTTGAGAAGAGGATGGAAACCATTGCCACCTTGGTTACTCAATTGGCCATGAACCAGAATAAACCTTCACAACAGGAAAAGGTTTGTGGCATTTGCACTAAAGACCATAATACTGATGTTTGTCCTTCTCTGCAGGAACCTACAGATGAGAATCCTGAAGCATATGCTGCCAACATTTTCAATAATCAACCTCAGCAAAATTATGATCTGTCATCTGACAGATATAACCCTGGCTGGAGAAATCATCCAAATCTTAGATGGTCTGATCAGTCACAACCTGCCCAAGCACCGTTTCAGAATACTGCTAGACCATATGTTCCTCCTCCAATGCAACAACAGGCTAACAACCATACTGCACCGCAATCTAAAGAATCTTCATTGGAGGATATGTTGAAGCAGATGACAGCCCAAAACATGCAGTTCCAACAAGACACCAGATCCTCCATTCAAAGGTAGGAAGCATCTATTCAGAATCTGACCAACCAGATAAGACAGATGGCTACTTCAATAAACCAGCTACAGTCCCAGAATTCTGATAAGCTTCCCTCTCAGACGGTCGTCAATCCAAGAAATGTGAGCGCCATCACCCTAAGGTCAGGGAAGCAAATTGATGCAGACCATGGACCAGATCCTGAACCTGAAAAGGAGACAGAGACCATTGCCACAAGAACTTTCAACGTACAGCCACCTTCTATTCCTCTTCCATTCCCTCTGAAAGCTATGCCAAGCAAGAAGAAGGAAGAGGTAGATAAGGGAATCTTGGAGATATTCAAGAAAGTGGAGGTGAACATACTTCTACTTGATGCACTCAAACAAATTCCAAGATATGCGAAGTTCTTGAAAGAATTATGCACTCAGAAAAGGAAGTTGAAGGGAAATGAAAGAGTTCGCATGGGGAGAAACGTTTCTGCAATCATAGGTAAAGCTGGTAAACCTGCTCCTGTTTCTGATGTTCCTGAAAAGTGTGAGGATCCAGGTACGTTTTCTGTTCCTTGTGTCATAGGTGATACTAAATTTGAAAGTGCCATGCTAGATCTAGGAGCTTCAATTAACGTAATGCCTATGTCTATTTTTAAATCACTTTCACTTGGACCTCTGAAACCTACGGGTGTTGTCATCCAATTAGCAAATAGGAGCACGACACACCCTGCTGGTTGGGTAGAGGATGTCTTGGTTAGGGTTGGTGAACTTGTTTTCCCTGCTGATTTTTATGTGCTTGAAATGGAAAAAGGATCTTCCCGTAATACAGTTCCTATCATTTTGGGGAGACCATTTTTAAAGACAGCCCGAACCAAGATAGATGTGTATGCTAGAACATTGACTATGGAATTCGGTGATATTGTGGTTAGGATAAACATTTTTGATGCTATGAAACATCCACCTGAAGATTATTCTGTGTTTCATATTGATTTGCTTGATGAATTGCTTGATGATATGCTTGATGAACATGAATCTGATTTCCTACATGATTCTGATTATCCTTCCCTAACTGGGTCATACACTTGTCATACATGTACTGCTACTGAAATGTGTGATTCTTGAATTGATCAATTTTTGGACACTGTTGTTGTTGACTCAGATGTTAAGAAATCTGATTGCACTAACCCAGTTGTTGAAGTGCAGGCTGCAGAAACTGTATCTGCTAGTTTGGTTCCATCTGTTTTGCAGGCACCCATATTGGAGCTTTAGCCCTTGCCAGATAACCTCAAGTACGCTTACTTGGAGGGTGATAAGAAGCTCCCTGTCATTGTTTCCTCTTTCCTTCGTGAAAATCAAGAGGAAAAGTTGCTGCAAGTACTAAAGAAGCACAAGAAAGCTATTGGTTGGACCTTAGGTGACATTCCTGGTATTAATCCATCCATGTGCATGCATAGAATACTCTTGGAAGAAGGAGCGAAGTCAGTAAGACAACCACAAAGGAGACTCAACCCAGTGATACTTGATGTTGTGAAGAAGGAGATCACCAAGCTTCTACAAGCTGACATTATATATCCAATCTCTGACAGCCCTTGGGTGAGCCCAGTTCAAGTGGTCCCTAAGAAGACAGGACTTACTGTAGTGAAGAATGAGAGAAACGAGCTTATCCCTACTCGAGTGCAAAACAGTTGGAGAGTCTGCATTGATTATAGGAGGCTCAATCAAGCAACTAGAAAGGATCACTTTCCTTTTCCCTTCATTGATCAAATGCTTGAGCGTTTAGCAGGTAAAAGTCACTACTGTTTTCTTGATGGTTTTTCTGGGTACTTTCAAATTCACATTGCTCCTGAGGACCAAGAGAAAACCACATTCACCTGTCCCTTTGGCACTTTTGCCTATAGGAGGATGCCATTTGGCCTATGCAATGCCCCTGGTACATTCCAGCGGTGCATGGTAAGTATTTTCAGTGATTTCTTAGAGAGTTGCATCGAGGTATTTATGGATGATTTCACTGTTTACGGATCTTCATTTGATACATGTTTAGATAATCTGGATAAATTTTTGCATAGGTGCATTGAAACTAACCTTGTTTTGAATTATGAGAAGTGTCATTTTATGGTAGAGCAAGGCATAGTTCTAGGTCATGTGATTTCTAACAAAGGTATAGAGGTGGATCCAGCCAAGATAGATGTTATTTCACATTTGCCTTACCCCTCTTGCGTGTGAGAGGTGCGTTCTTTTCTTGGCCATGCAGGTTTTTATCGCAGGTTCATTCAGGATTTCAGCAAGAAAGCCCTTCCTCTCTCTAACTTGCTGCAAAAGGACGTGGCATTTGATTTTGATGAGGAATGCAGAGAGGCGTTCGATTGCCTAAAGAAAGCCTTGACCACCACTCCTATCATTCAGGCACCTGATTGGACAGCCCCTTTTGAGCTCATGTGCGATGCCTCTAATTACGCATTGGGTGCTGTCCTTGCTCAAAAAGTGGATAAGTTACCTAGGGTAATATATTATGCTTCCAGGACTTTAGATTCTGCACAAGCGAATTACACAACCACTGAAAAAGAACTTCTAGCTATTGTGTTTGCTCTAGATAAATTCAGATCATATTTGCTAGGTTCTAGGATTATTGTTTACACTGACCATGCAGCTCTAAAGTTCCTGTTGAAGAAGGCTGAATCAAAACCTAGGTTGATCCGATGGATGCTCTTGCTCCAAGAGTTTGACTTGGAGATTAGAGATAGAAGTGGAGCACAGAATTTGGTGGCCGATCACTTGAGTCGGATAGAGAGGGCTGCTGATACTCTACCCATTAGAGATGACTTTCCGGATGAGCGGCTCTTTAATTTTCAGTTTCTTTTCCAGCACCCTGGTTTGCTAATATTGTTAATTATTTAGTTGCTTTTGTTTTCCCTCCATTTGCTTCTAGAGCTCAGATTGCTAAGCTCAAGAGTGATGCTAAATATTATTGTTGGGATGACCCCTATTTGTGGAAGTTTTGTACTGACCAGGTTATTAGGAGGTGCATTCCAGATCATGAAATTGAGTCAGTCCTTCAGTTTTGCCATGCTTCTGCAGTGGGCGGTCACTTTGGACCCCAAAGGACAGCACGCAAGGTGCTTGATTCTGGATTTTAGTGGCCCACCATCTTCAAAGATGCATCAAGGATTTGCAGCACTTGTGAGCCATGTTAGAGAGCAGGCGGTACCATTTCTTGGAGAAAAGAGATGCCTCAACAGCCCATGCTGTTTTGTGAGGTCTTTGATGTCTGGGGTATCGATTTTATGGGTCCTTTTCCTGTTTCTTTTGGTTTTTATTATATTTTGCTTGCTGTTGATTATGTTTCTAAATGGGTGGAAGCTAAGGCCACTCGGACTAATGATTCTCGAGTTGTTGTGGATTTTGTTAGGTCTAACATCTTTTGCAGGTTTGGCATTCCTAGAGCAATCATTAGTGACCAAGGCACCCACTTCTGCAATAGATCCATGCAAGCTCTTCTCAAGAAATATGGGGTTGTTCATAGAATTTCCACACCATACCATCCTCAAACAAATGGGCAAGCTGAGAATTCCAACAGAGAGATAAAGAGGATCTTGGAGAAGACGGTCCAGCCTAATAGGAAGGATTGGAGCAATAGACTTGAGGATGCTCTTTGGGCCCACCGTACTGCTTACAAAGCACCCATCGGAATGTCTCCTTATCGCGTTGTTTTTGGTAAGGCATGTCATCTTCCTGTTGAGATAGAGCATCGTGCTTATTGGGCTGTGAAGACTTGCAACTTCGCTCTTGATCAAGTTAGTGGCGAAAGGAAGCTTCAATTGAGTGAGTTAGATGAGATCTGCTTGGAAGCCTATGAGAACTCTAAGTTCTACAAAGAGAAGACCAAAATATTCCATGATAGCTTGATTTCCAGAAAACACTTTTTGGTTGGACAACAAGTGTTGTTGTATAACTCTAGGCTTGGCCTAATGAGCGGTAAGCTTCGTTCTAGGTGGATTGTCCTTTTGTTGTTACTAACGTGTTTCCTTATGGTACTGTAGAGATCAAAAGTGAATCCACAGATAAGAGCTTCAAAGTTAATGGTCATCGTCTCAAGCATTTCCTCACTAACCCTTCTCTTGTGGATGCTACCATGGAAGATGTTTCCTTGGTTGTTTCCGCCCTCCTCCCGCCATGAATTAGGGAGTTTTCTTTCTCCTTCTTTACTTTTATTGCACTTGTTCAATTCCATATTTGTTATGCTTCATTGGGACAATGTGTAGTTTAAGTGTGGGGGGGAGATTACCGTAGGTAGAATATTTAGCTTTTGAATAAATTAGGTTGATCCATGCTATTCTTTGAATTCTTAGGTCTTGTTAGATTATGGGCATTTTCTTTGAATTGAGTCATGATATCTTGTGATGTGAATCCATGCGTTCTTGTGTGTCAAGTTAC
Organism: Lotus japonicus; assembly: GCF_012489685.1. Taxonomy (NCBI): domain Eukaryota; kingdom Viridiplantae; phylum Streptophyta; class Magnoliopsida; order Fabales; family Fabaceae; genus Lotus; species Lotus japonicus. The sequence goes on along the minus strand of NC_080042.1, from coordinate 26,595,656 downwards.
TTTTGAAAATTGAGGGGTTGAAACAATTATGATAGACTTAATTCCCTTGTGAGAGATTTTGAACCTTTAACTATAGGTGGTCAACTGTATGCCATCTCTAATCTTTTTCTTGTGTGATTGCACTCTTGATTACTTGCACTCTAGAACTTGACTTGACGCTTGTTTCTACTTGATATTCACATGCACATATTGAAGTGATTTTAGGCATTTTCTTCTTTTAATTAATAAGCCACTAGCCAAATAAGCCTACCTTGAATGAATTTATCCTTTGATAGCCACTTTGAGCCTTTTTACCCTTCTTTTCTTTAGCTCATTACAAGCTTATAAGTGAAAAACCATGATTGACCTAATCTTAGGGAATTTTGGAGCTGTGGAATTGTTTTGGGAGTAAGTACTAAGTGGGTAAGGGTGCATTGTTCTTTAATTCTTCCAATTCTCAGTTATGCTTAGTTGGTTGTTGTAAATAGTATGGTGGTGCCGTTTTTCTTGCTAGTTTTGTTATTCAGTAAAAAAAAATGAAAATAAAAAAGAAAAAGTAGAAAAGAAAAAAAAAGAAGGCCAAGAGAAAAAAAATGAATGGAAGGATGAAGGATGAAAAGTTGAAGTGTGGAATTGGAGGAAGAATTGCAAATCTTATGCTATGAAATTGGGTTGATTTTGACTTACTTCTACTTATTCCCCATTGCTCCTCTATTTCCTAAGGTTTTAGCTACTTATCCCATATTTTATCCTACCTTGACCTGGGCCCCATTACAACCTTTAAAAGTCCTTTTTGATCTTTATGTGCATGTGTTTTTGATTGTTGATGTTAGCGTCTTGTCAAGCCTATGGTAGTGTTTGTTCTCATGAAGTGCTTTGAGCGTAAACACAAACCTTAAACACTTGAGTGTAAACACTTTGAGAGCATAACTTGTGAGGTTCTATCATCTTTGTTCTCACCTCTTGGTTTGATTGGTTACTTTACATGCTTGGATGTTTGGATGATATTCATGGATTTCTTGTCTCTTTGATTTTTCACTTGATTTTGCCAATTTCTCTACATTTTCTAGGATTCATTGTTAAGTATGTGATCTTTTAGGTTATTGCATGATTCACTTCTAGTTTCAAATTGGTTTTCATGTTCTTAATTCTTTATTTTGCCCAGGAGTGCAAAAGGCTAAGTGTGGGGGTATTTGATGAGCAATATTTTACCCATTTTACATAGCCTTAATTTGCCATTATTAATGATTATTCGTAATTAATTGACCTTGCTTGACAGTGATTTATATTATTTGGTCTAATTACGTTTATTCTTATTTTCAGGTCTTATTTGACATCAGGGACATTTTGGAGATTTGCGAAATGAAGATTTAATTGTGCTGGAATGAAGATTGTATTTTAGGAAATATTAGGATTTAATTTCGGAATAAATTAAGTTTGATATCTTTAAGATTCAAACTTATTTAGGTTGTTATTTTAAAACTCTATCTTTAGGATTTGTTAGGATTTATTGTTATCTTTTAGGATTTGATTTTGATTAGGATTTGTGATCTCAACTCTTATTTAAGGGTTTGTACTGAGAGAAACAATTACCTTTTGCCTTCTGCTATTATTTAATATAATTTTGTTTTTCAGTAATTATTAGAGCTCTGCTAGGGTTTATGTTTTTATTCCCTGCTTCCTCCAATTTAATTGCTGAATTCGCCCCATCCATGGAAGGCTAACTTCCTTCGAACGAATTCCTTTGCAAAGTATATCGCGCTCTTGAGGTATAGTGCTTAATAGAATTCGCCTGATTAGTTTTCTTCATCTCTACTTCTGGCTTAGGTTTGCTTAATTCCTTATGTTCACGAAATAGAAGATGATGTATGTTCGCTTAGTTCATATTAGGGCGTAAACGATTCTTAATCGCTTAGTTTAGGAATCTGTGAATTAGTTATCGCTTAGTTAATTAATTCTCACGAACTAGGAAACTAATAACAAGAATTGATCTTTAGATACCCGTGATTGAGCAGCGATATACTGAACAAAAGGATTCGTCCGTCTTTACTTGATTTTATTAATCTGTTTTACTTTCTGCTAGTCCTTGAAACTAAATCACAACCCCCCCCCCCCCTTTGAGTGTGTGCGTTTGTGCATTTTTAATATTGAGTCTTTGTTGAAACGATAATCCTTGGGAAACAACCTAGGAGTCACTTCCTAGTTACTACAGTTTTCAAAATTAATTATTTGTATCGGGTACGGCCTCGATCACTAGGGAACAAGGAATCTTGCAAAAACTCAGCCCACACACGAGCCAGTGGTGTCATGTTTTGTCTCAGCAAGTAGGTGGGGTAACCTCTATCGTCCTTCTCCCAATGTTGCCCGGGCCTAACCACCACTACTTCCAAATCCCTCAAGAACTCATAAGAGCGATCTGAAAGCAAGTGGTGGAAGGTACTCCTACTCTTCCATGGGAAAATGGCATTCTCCTCATGCTCCGTGAGAAGGCCAAGGAAGCTACGAATCCTTTCCGCTCCAAAGTCAACCACATCACCTCTAAACCATGACAAGAAGGTGGGGGGATCCGGCTTGTTGTCTTGATCATCACAGTAGGTATTCGCATAGGATTCCCTAACCATGACTTCACAAGCAATAGGAATTGGATCCACCCAACTCTTCTACCTCCTTGTCTCCATGGCTTCTTGCATGCCGAGGGGGTCTCTCCTTCCATCCCTATAGAATACTCCTCGCTCCTTCACACACCCTTTGTGTGCTAGGACGGATTGATAGAATTCCTCCTTTTTCGCCGATAAGAAGCGAGAGCGGTCAAAGTTTTGGGAGGTGGAGGAGGTCCCAGCGGCCCTTGTGGGAAATCTTGCTCTCTTAGCAGGCATCTGCACAAAAGTTAGCACAACCACAAGCCGCATAAAACCATTAGTCAAGTTAGTAAAAAATAAATAAAAAGTATGTACAAAAAAAATTAAAACTTGAACCCCTAAGAGCACCCAATCAAGTTTTCTAGTGAATTTGGCAAAGAGAAGAAATAAACCACAAAGCACTTGCCCAAAATCGACTAGAAAAACTCATTGGAGCATTCTATCAAACACCTAGAAGGCACAAAACAAAGCTACTCTACACTACTTCTATCTAACTACCCAACTCTCACAAATCTCACACCCATTACTAAATTTGGCACAAAAACACCCATGAAAAGCAAAAACAAACCAAACCCAACTTGCACCAACTTAAAATCACTCACCCATAACCCCCAAGAGTCATAAACATGCAAACTCATGAAACTTAGATGGAAGGAAGTGGAAAATTGGAACTTACCTTGAACTTGAAGTGAGTGGGTGCAAGTGAGCTGCTTTTGATGCAATGCAAACTTGGGAAGAGGAGAGTGGACAAAAGTGTGTGCAAGTGAGATGGGGAGAGTAGAAAATGGGTATATGTAGAGAGAGGGGCGGTTTTAGAGAGAAAGGGAATTTAGAAAGTGGGAAAATGAAGAGTTAGAAGTGTTCTGGGAATGAACATTGAAGATAGGGATAGTACATAGAGAGTGGAAGAATGTGCTAGAGAGAATGAGAATGAGAGAGAGAATGCTGAATTTCATGTGTTATTTCATCAAATGAGCAAAAGTCCCTTACAATTGATGCCTACCTCCTATTTATAGAGTTTGGGTACTACCTATTGGGCCAATTGGGCCTCCGAGGTTGAGGCCCAACTTAAGGCTAGGCTCTCGCCCTTGGGCGGGCCGAACCCTGGGCGTTGCCCCTCTAGGGGCTCGCCCAGTCCACTAGTCCACAAGACACCGAGCTCGAAGTATGAGAGCTAAGTGTGTCTTTTAAATGCTTTTACATGCATCCTATGGTGTGCTGGAATCTAAGCTGCCAACATGGCTTAAGGAAAAAAGAAGAAAACTACATCGCCGACATGGCGTAAGTGAAAGGAAACAAGCATCTTTAGTCACCCAGTCCACTGGTCTTGGCGAGCGAACCAACCCATCAAGTCCACAAGTCCACAAGCGGCGGGAACGATCGCTTTGTACCGGCGAGCTAGGTGACAGGTGTTAGTCACGTATTGATCGTCCAAGTGTTAGCTGGCGATGCCCTTGGCGGGCGATTAAATTCCATTGGCGACACCATTTGTTAGGCGATGGCATTTAGTCCTCATGGTGGCGGGGCCTTTCGCGCTTTCCCTTATTTCGAAAACCTTTCAAATCTCTAACTGCCCCATGTGATGCGTCAATTACGTCAGTTTTCCCCTTTCTTCGCAACCGTCACCTCACTCCTCATAACTGTCCCATCATGCGCAGTAACTCCCCATCACACGCGACCCACTTCCCAAAAACCATCATGACTTCCAACCTTCCACACGCGTACAACACGCGTCACCCTTCCAGCTTCCCCCCTTTGCCTATAAAAACCCTTCTTCCCTACAATCATCCCTTTCCGAGACCTCTCTTTACTTCCCTAATTGCTTACCAAGCTCCCTCTTCCAACTTCCGCTCTGGTGCCGTCGCTTTTCACCCTTTCCGCTACCCACTCTTCACATCCTTGCCCGGTGAGTCCCTGTTTCCTTATCTCTGCATCTTATCTCTACTCGTCTTTTCCTTTTCCTCATTGCATTGTCAAATATGGCTTCAAACCCTAGCTCCCCTAATCACACCTCTTCCTCTTCTGGGAGCGACCCCGACTCTAACGCAGCCGGCGGCCTCCGTTTAGAGGTCTCGGAGATCCCTTCTTACCGACTGAAAACTTTCGCGACTTTACCCCTTCCAGTCCAAAGAGCACCCACCCACGAAGCTATAGACCAACCCTCTGTTTTCCAGGATAGTGATCTTATCATGGAATTCGTGAGCAGCCTTGGTGGTTTATCTGACGATGACGAATTTAATGCCAAACTTAGGATTTGGCCCTGTAGTGCTGATGACCGCCCCTGGCTTCATAAGATCAATGGCGACGTAAAAAGATCCCACTTTTTCTTTGTTTACGAGTATATGTTTGGCGAGCTTGGAGTCAGGCTTCCTTTCTCGCCCTTCGTTCAAACCGTCCTCCGCGATATCAATGCGGCTCCTTGTCAACTCCATCCCAATGCCTGGGCCTTCATCCGGTGCTTCGAGATTTTGTGCGCCGCTGTTGGCACCGCCCCATCTCCCACCAGCTTCTTCTACCTCTACGATGTTGACCCCAAGTCCATCAAAAACAAAGGATGGATCTCCCTAAAGGCCCGAGCCGGTCGTAAATGCCTGAACCCTCATAAGAGTAACGCGAAGTCTTCCTTCGCCCGGCGATATTTCCGCGTGGCGGTTCACCCCGCCTATCCCGAGGCTTTCACCCTTAGGGACGGGACTGCCCTTTTTCCCCTTTACTGGACGGAAAAGCCCAATGGGATTACCGACCCTTCAGAAGAATCTTTGTCTCTCAATGACAAAGCCTTTTTGAATCTCCTCACCCCACTTCCTATCCTTGACTGCTCGACAGTCCTTGATGGCGCTCGCCTCTCAAGGACACCCAAATACTTAGGTCACATAATTTATTTTCACCATCGCCATTTCTCTTCTCACCCCTTATGTTGCTACTAACCCTCTCTTTTTTGCTTATTGTTGCAGAAGATATGAACTTCACCAACGCCGAGCTCTTGAAAGCCCGTGAGAGGAAAATGGCCCACTTTTCCCCGAAGTTCAACACTGAAGGCGACGGGAAAAAACGGGGCGGTGCTGAGAACCAAGCCGAGGGCGCTCAGGCCCCCAAGAGGAGGAGATTAGTCAAAGGCTCCTCCGCCAGCTCCTCCAACCCCGGCGCTCAACCCACCGCCGCCGCTGTGGCCAAAGGCAAGAAAGCTGCCTCCACCGCCGCTATTGCAAGCTCCACGCCTCCAACTGACGGGACGAGCCAACTCCCTACCGCCGAAGCTTCCGCCGCCGCGGCCAATGAGCCTGTCACTGTCACGACCCTCGATTCTGCAGCCGCTGGTACAGCCACCGGAGCCGCCGCCAAGTCTGCCACTATAGGCGCCACAACAACAACTGCTGACCAGCCATCAACTAGGGCTTGTTGCTTGGCATTTCTCCGTCAAGACTTTGAACGTTTTCCACAAAGGGATAAACGGCCTCCATTCTTGAGGGCTTCGCCCGGGGCTTTGCCCGCTCGGGGCTTACAATGCTTGGGTCCCAATGGCCATTTGGGGGCCCCAAGACTTTTGCCTAGTTAATGGCGCTCGTCGTATTCTGGCGAGACTTACCCAGCACATCGTTTACGGGACCGGCGATCACGTCAGACTTTCCGGGGGGTGATTCATTTGTGGAATCACCGCCACCTTCAGGGTTCCAGCAAGCCCCTTTGGGGATCAAGCTTGTCCCACCTAGTGATCGCCGTAATTCTTTATATCGATCTGCAATTCCGATCGTCAGGGAATCCCTGGAATTTTTGGACACGAATTTCATGAATTTTCGTTTTATTGATGGAGCGTCTCGTTAAAAAACTCCTTTCGGAGAAAAAGAGCACGCTTTTGTTACAATGGAGAGTTTGGAGATACTTTTAGAGAAATTGAAGATGTTTAACTTTGGCGAATTCACTTTGCTCATCAGAAGTTCTTCCTTGGAGCTCCTCGCCTTTCCAGCTTTCTCGCTAACGATCAACTGTAATAATAGCGCAAACTCAAACCGTTGAATGACCTGGGTAGCCGCCTTCCATCAAGCTCTTCCAAGTGATAGGCCCCTGTACCAAGAACTTTGAGAATGCGGTAGGGCCCTTCCCAGTTCGGAGTCAGCTTGTTTCCTGGGGCTCCTGATCGCCACTTTAGGACCAGATCGCCAACTTGCATATCTCGGACGCGAACCCTGCTATTGTACTTGGCGGCCACGCGCTGCTTCATCGCCGTTTCTCGAATGTGCGCCTCGTCACGCGTTTCAGACAAAAGATCCAACTCCATCGCCATATTGGCTTGATTCTCCCCTTCGAAATCCGGCTGAGTCCGCCATGTGAAATTGTCAATCTCCACCGGCAACATGGCATCTACCCCATAGGTCATTCTAAAGGGGGTTTCTCTTGTACTAGATTGCACAGTGGTGTTGTACGACCATAGTACCACTGGGAGTTCATCCAGCCAGGCTCCCTTAGCCTCCTCAAGCCGTCGCCTTAATCCACGCAGAATTACCCTGTTTGCAAATTCTACTTGCCCGTTCGTTTGCGGATGCTCCACAGAGGCGAACCTCATCTGTATGCCCATTTCCTTGCAAAATTCCCTTGTTTGGTTGCTTGAGAACTGGGTCACGTTGTCGGATACGATCGCCCTTGGGATCCCGAACCTGCAAACAATATGCTTCCAATAAAAGTTGACTATTTTTGCAGAGGTTATTTTGGCCAGGGGTTCGGCTTCAATCCATTTAGTGAAGTAGTCCACCGCTACTAATATAAACTTCATTTGCGCCCTGGCGGTCGGAAAAGGTCCTACTAAGTCCACACCCCACATGGCGAAAGGCCATGGGGCGCTCATCGTTACCAGCTCTTTTGGCGGTGCCTTAGACAAATCCGCAAACACTTGACATTTTTTACACCGCTTCACAAAGTCCATACAATCCTTCCTGAGGGTGGGCCAGTAGAAGCCCGCCCTTAACACCTTGCAAGCCAAAGACCTCCCCCCGATGTGGCTTGCACACACTCCTTCATGCACCTCAGATGTTATAGTCCAAGGTAGACTCTCCTTCCTTTGATGTTAGGAAGGAAATTCCTTACTTCCAAATGACTTACCACAATCGCAAGGCAAGAACCTTGCACAAAACCTTCGAAACAAATCCTCCCATGAGGTTATGTCTTCTTGCTCATCAAACCATGCTCTTGCTCCCTTGGTCAAGGAGTGGGGAAAAAGTTTGATTTTCAAATCATCATCGCTCATCCCTTCCTTCTTGCCAAGAGAACAAGCTAGGGAAAACTTCACCATATGTGCATGGAGATTCTCGTACTTTGACCCCCCATACTTGTTACCACTCACAAGCTTTATAAGAGTCGAGGGTAGCTCGACATCTTTCTTTTCCACCTTGGGGGTCTCTTCTTGAACCTTTGGAACACTTTCGATCATATCACAGACAAAGTCATCAACATGGTTAGTCTCTAAAATGGGATTGAAAACAGAGAATCTTACCTTTTCCTTACCAACACGAAGGATGAGATGACCCTTGTCGACATCAATCTTAGCCCTACCAGTAGCTAAGAATGGTCGGCCAAGAATGAGTGGAATCTTCTCATCTTCTTCCATGTCAAGCACAACGAAATCCACGGGGAACACATACTTGTCCACCCTCACCATAACATCCTCCACAATCCCATATGGTGTCTTGAGGGACCGATCTGCCATTTGTAAAGAAAGCATTGTTGGTGTCACCTCTCCCAGATCCAACCTCTCAAACATGGTAAGCGGCATCAAGTTGATCCTCGCCCCCAAATCACAAAGTGCTTCTACTTCTGCCATCCCTTCCACCTCCACCGGAATAGTGAAACTTTCGGGGTCTCTTCTTTTCATTGGCATCTTACGCTGCAAGATGGCACTACACTCTTCTGTCAATACTACCGTCTCATCAACCCCCTTTAAACTTCTCCTCTTAGACAAGATATCCCTCATGAACCTAGCATACATGGGCACTTGTTCCAATGCATCGACAAAAGGGATATTAATGTGGAGTTTCTTGAAAACCTCCGCAAACTTTGAGAACTTCTTGTCTATGTTTTTCTTAGTCAAGGCCTTAGGAAAAGGGACCTTGCTAACCCTAGGAGTGGGATCTATAACTTCCTTAGTCTTGATGGGTACCACAACTTCTCCCTCAACTATCTCCTCAATTTTTTCGCCCTCTGTTTTTTTCTTCAATTCACTCATCACTCTCCCACTTCTAGTGGCTACAACAGAGGCATTTTCTTGCTTAGGATTGGGGATAGTGTCGGAAGGAAACTTACCTTGAGGTCTTTCGGCTATTTGCTTGGCCAGCTGGCCAAATTGATTCTCAAGATTCTTGATAGCCGCCTCTTGATTCTTGTAATTATTCTCTGTCCGGTTGATGAAAGTTTCCACCAACTCCTCTAAGCTTTTCTTGGAACCTGCACTTTCACCTTCTACTCTCTCTTGTGGCTGCCTTGAGCTTTGACCTTGGAAACCTTGGCTAGGAAATTGCCTTTGATAGCCACTCCCTTGCCCATTGTTACCTTGCCTCCAAGAGAAATTAGGGTGATTCCTCCATCCTGGATTGTATGTATTTGAAAACGGGTCATTCCGAGCTTGACCCATGGCCTTCACTTCCTCCTCCGGTCTAGTCTCTGTGCATTCCTCGCTGTCATGTGGTCCTCCACAAGTCACACACTCCAATTTGGCAACTCGACCACCAATCTTGGTAGTCTTCATTTGATTTTGAATCTCATTCATTTGCTTGGAGAGTTGCTTGTTGGAGGCCATAAGTTGATCATAAGCCTCAACCTCTAGGACCCCTCTTCGGGCTTGGCGTTCATTACTTGAGTTCATGGCCCTTATATCCATTTTTTCAATCAACTCGTACCCCACTTGTGGAAGTAAGGCATCGAACTCACCGTTTGAAGCCGCATCCAAGCCAAACCTCGAAGAATATTGGAGACCATCATAGAACTTTGCTACTTGTTCAGCTTGGGTAAGGTTGTGTTGAGGACACCTCCTCAAGAGCTTTTTGAACCTTTCCCAAGCTTCATAAAGATTCTCATCGGTGGATTGAGCAAAAGTCATGATGTCGTTCTTGAGCTTTCTCAAGAGGGCTCTTGGAACAAACCTTGTGGTGAATTTCTCAGCCAAGTCTTCCCAAGATGTGATGCTACCTTGGGGCTGTGAATTCAACCACTCTTCAGCAGTATCCCTCAATGAAAAAGGGAACAAACTCAAGCGAATGGTGTCCGCTGAAACATTCTGAACTCTGTAGGTGTTGCAATTGCGGATGAACCGCTCCATGTGTGCATGAGGATCTTCAAGAGCACCTCCACCATACTGATTTTGGCTCACCAAATTAATGAATGCCGGCCTCAGCTCAAAATTTCCCGTGCCATCGGGGGAAACTATGCTGCCCGGATAATCGTAGCTCATGGCAGCCGAGGTGAGGTCTCTAAGAGAACGATTGGCATTCTCCGCTTCTTGCTCTTGAAGTCAACCTCATTCACTCTTTCTTCAATGTGGGCTTGCAATTCCTCCTCCGTCATATGGGCAGCCATGGCGGCTATCTCAGCAGCTCTCTGCTCGACGACGATGGAGGGTACGTTCAGGCTCCGGATCAAACTCCAATGGATCCGTGCCAAGCCTACCTTGCATAAACTGAAATACACAACCAAAGAAAGGTTAGTAATACCTGTTCAATGCAATGAAAAACTACAAACTTGAAAAACGGTAGAAAGGGGGGGTTTGAATAACGTTTTCAGAATAAAACTTCCACCTTAAAGATTTTATCAAATCTTTCGAGAACAAAGTGCTTAAGATAAGAGATAGAAAACCACACAAGGATTTTATCCTGGTTCACTTGATGAATCACTCAAGCTAATCCAGTCCACCCGTTAAGGTGATTTCTTCCTTCTTAGAATGAAGGCAATCCACTAATCAGGTAAATGTTACAACTGCACTTGAAACCTACAAGTTACTAACAATACACTGACTTAGATCACACTAAGATTCACTCTCTTAGTCTTCTCTAGGATCCGATCAAACTTGATCTCCTAAAGGTAATTAAACAACTGTTTAAGAAAGAATGTTTACAAAGAAATTACTTTTGAAAAGCTAATGGTAAACACAATGAATTCAGATGAAAGAATGCTTAGAAGGTTTGAATATAGCTTGCGCGTGTGAGATTCTTCCAACCGCATCTTTCAATCTTCAGCCTCTATTTATACTCCAAGGATTAGGGTTTGAACGCTGCATGGGAATGCTACCGTTGGAGGGCAGTTCTGGAAATTCCAGCTTCTGCTGTGGCTGAGAATGTTAGGTAGGTCGTCAGGATAGTACATTTGCTTTTGTACTTTGGAAAGTGACTTGACCTTTAAACTAGTAGACTTCTGATCAGAGGAATGCTTCGTGTTGGAACTTGTGAAGCTCGTTGATCAGAGTCAGAGGGAAGCAGAGATCCTCTGACCGTTGTACCTTCTGATTCTGAAGTCAGAGGGAAGTACTTGGTCTTCAGAGCCATCTTGCTTCTGGAATTTAGAGATTCCACTTTTCAGCTTCTGGATCTTCAGAGTCTTCTACACAATCAGAACATCTGAACCTTCAGAGTGTCTGGGTTGTCAGAACGTCTTGATCTTCAGAACTTCAAGTGACTGGGTCCATATCAGAGCTTGTATGGCTTCAGATCTTCTGAAGCTTTTCTACTGTTCAGAGTGAACATAGATGTTGCGAAAGCGTTGCATGGGTCACTCTTTAAGCACAGTGTTTCTGATTTGTGTGAGATAAAATAGAGGTCAGAGCCTGTAAATAGCACACTCAGAAAAACACGTTAGAGTACCATAATTGTTCATACTAAAATGTTAACTTGTAATCATCAAAATATAGAGTTGTACTACACGATCAAAACTTGATCTTACAATCCCCCCCTTTTTGATGATGACAAAACCAAGTATTTTGATGAACAATTCTTAAACAATAAACTGAATTCACTCAGAGTATAAAGAAAAGAATTAGACTTATCCTGATGTGAATGGTTTATTTTGCTCATTCGGAATCCAAGTTACAACTTGATTCTGAGCTTAGCTCCCCCTGAATCTAAGACTTAACGAAAGCATTAGTAGTGTCTAGATTCTGAGCTAAATAATATAAGAGTTCAGAGTGAAGGCGCATGACATAGATGAAATAAAATAATTAGAGCGCATAAGTATTCAGAGTCACAGGCAGGGTATCAGAGTCAAATAAAATCACTTCAGAGGAAGTGAAATGTATTCCTTGTATTTGCCTAGTGACATATCTATGGTCATAGCAGTGGAACTCTTAAGTTCTCCAAATAAATAAATCACACTAATCAGCATATACATCAAAAACTTTGAGTTGTACTCCCCCTTTTTGTCATAAGCAAAAAGCTTGGGGTGTGAAAAACTTAGCTTGAAGTACTAGGTACTCCCCCTGAAGGAAGGACTAAGTTCGAAAAGATGGAGAATGAATGACCGAATTTAGTGAATTAAAGAAATAATTAATGCATGTGTAGAACGTTTACCACCGGCCACGGGAGTAAAGAGAAGCTTCAGTTACCAAGGATTTATCCTTGAGAAACTACAGTAGCAATAACTTCCGGAGAGAAGGGAATGCTTATATAAAGCGAGTAGAAACGGAGTAAGCTTCACAACAAGATTAATACCATAAAAAATATGGCTTCATACATGGTTGCACATGAAGAGCTCAGAAGGAAAGCCTTCGAGGAAGACATATTCCTTAACATTCGGCACCCTGATGGTACACGAACGATACACGAGCTGACGAAGACACTGCTTGAAGAAGATCTTGGTCCAGAGCTGGAAAAAGATTTGAAAGAATTCCTCTACTTTGTGGAGGAGATTCAGGAGCTCTGCCAGCTGGAGCTGAATCTTCTGGAGGAGAAGGAAGCAGCTGAGAGAAGACTCAAGACTATTGAAGATAGTCTGGAGAGGGAAGATCTGAGTATGAAACTCAGAAACATAGAGTATACGCTGGATCGCCTGGAGAAGGACAGATCGGACAGCGCCGGGAGTGCAGAAGAATGAGGAAGGATCCTCCATTCTAGATGTAGAGAATAATGTATTATGTATTGAAATGGTTTATTATGAATAAAGAATTGTTTTAATAAACATGTGTTATAATGGATGCAATAATAAACACAGAATGAACAAATACTGAAGAGATTAAACAAGTATAATATATAAAGCAAATATCTTAAAACAAGAAAAACAAAAAACTAAAAGTTAAATAAGAAGAAGAAAGACTAAAGAAATCCTAAGAATTAAGGCTTGTTAGAGCGACGCAGAAGTTCTTTAAGAGCTCGATTCATTTCCATCAGCAGAATCTCATGAGAGTTGAGACGTTGTTCCATGATGTCAAGTCTGGAAGAACTTGGTTGTGCAGAGGTAGATGGAACATTCTGAGCAGAGTGAGGAGCTTGAGTGGAATCAGAATCAGCATGAGTGAAAAGCACTGGTGCAAGAGCTTGACATCTGATAGCTTCAGCTTCAGCTTCTAGCCTTTCAGCTTCTAACTTTGCATTTGCAATTCTTTCAGCCTCATGACGAGCAACTTCTTCTGCTTGTCCTTTCTTTCTTCTTGCTTCTTCAACAGCTTCAAGTAACTTAGTTCTTTGCTGTTGTTCAATCATAGCAACCCTTCTGTCAAACCGCTGATTAGCAGCCTCAATCCTCTGATCCCTTTCCGCAGTGAGATGACTCATCATAACAGGAACTTGAGCAACTAACCAATTACTCAGACGATTCCATTCTTCAGCAACAGAGTCAGAGTTCTCACTAAGGTCAGTGTGACCTTGCACATTGCGAATCATCAGTGAAGCTTCATGATTAAAGACACTGATGCACTCAAGAAGAGAGTTTGGCTTGAGGTAGGTATAGGGAACAATGGAGAGATTGGTTTCAGGAGAGGTGGGGTGGTTGCTGCTATTTGCCTCAGAGGCACCTTGAGGAGAACCTACATCTAAGGTTTGGACATTTGAAGTGTGGGTCTCAAGGTTGGGTTCAGAGGTTTCAACGTGGTGATCTAACCGAAGAGTGGTTAGACACTGAGTTTTCTGGTTCTGGTTGAATGGGTTCTTGTTGAACTTGGTCTGGTTGAACTTGTTGGGCTAAAGGGTCTGCTTCATGCAAAGGGTCAGCCTGGATAGGATGATCTGGGTCGACTAGACGTTCTGGTCTAGGTCCAGGGTATCTCCTAGGGCTAGGTACTGTGAGGTAGTACTCAGGAATGGCAGACTCTTTTTCTTTCCTAACTTCGTGAAACTTACGAATTGATTCAGAGTTGTTGGAGGGTGAGGAGTCAGCAACATTGGTAGGAAATGATACAGGAGTATAAGGAGTTGAGGAATCAGTATCAGTGGTTCTACGATCAGGACGTTCTGATGCTCTGGGGACAGAGTGATCAAAAGTTCTAGGTTCAGGTTTTCCTTGTTCGAGAATAATGGGTTCAGAGGTGAGTGGGTTGTATTGAATGGTTATGGGTGAGGTTGGTTCAGAAGGTCTTGGGGTTTGAAGCATATTCCCTTGGATCTGATTGGAAACGAGCACATAAATGAACACTAAACAATATGTCTGGCCTAGATGCAATTAAGTATAGAAGTGATCCTATCATACCACGATAGAGCTTCTGACAAACTTTACCACTTCCATCTTCTTTCTCCAGAATGCATGTAGGATGCATTGGAGTCTTAGCAACTGTTGATTCCAGCATATTGAACTTCTTCAGAAGTTCTTTAGTGTATTTGCTCTGATGGATATATGTTCCTTCTGGTGTTTGATCAACTTCTATTCCCAGAGAGTACTTGAGTTCTCCCATCATACTCATCTCAAATTCAGCCTGCATCATCTCAGAAAATTCTTTGCAAAGAGATTGATTAGCAGAACCAAATATAATATCATCAACATAAATTTGCACAATTAAGATATCATCTTTGTAAGTTTTGCAAAAGAGAGTTGTATCTACTTTACCCCTTACAAACTCATTCTCCAGAAGGAATGAGCTGAGTCTCTCATACCTTGCTCTGGGAGCTTGTTTCAGACCATATAGAGATTTCTTCAACTTGAAAACATGGTCTGGGTTCTTCTCATCCTCAAAACCTGGGGGTTGATGAACGTAGACTTCCTCTGATATGTATCCATTTAGGAAGGCACTCTTAACATCCATCTGATGTAGAATTATGTTGTGATTCACTGAGAAGGAAATCAGCAGTCTGATTGATTCTAGTCTTGCTACTGGAGCAAATGTTTCAGTGTAGTCTATTCCTTCCTGCTGACTATAGCCTTGAGCAATTAGCCTTGCCTTGTTTCTGACTACATCACCCTTCTCATTCAACTTGTTTCTGAACACCCATTTGGTTCCAATTACATGGACACTTTGAAGCTTCTTCACTATGCTCCAGACATCATTTTTGGAAAATTGATTCAGTTCTTCTTCCATAGCCAGAATCCAGTCCTTGTCCTGAAGAGCTTCATCAATTGACTTGGGTTCAATTAAGGACACCAATCCTTTCAGACTAAGCAAGGTCTCTTCAGAGGGTCTGAAGGCTGATCTGGTTCTGACTGGTTCATCTTTGTTGCCCAGAATCAAATCCTTAGGGTGAGCCGCAGTGATTCTGCTCTTCTTCTGAGTCTGTGAATCAGAGGGACCAGCTTCTTCTGGTTCATCTTCCTCTGGCTCAACTTCCTCTGGAGCTTTGCCTTTGTCAGAAACATTTATGCTTAAATCTGCAAACTTCTCAACTAGCTTTGATTGATCAGAGTCAAGCTTATCATCAAATCTAACATGTATAGATTCTTCAATTGTTTTAGCATCAGTATTATAAAATCTAAAACCTTTAGATCTATCAGAGTAACCAAGTAGTAGACATTTAGACGATTTAGCATCAAATTTATGCAATCTATCCTTAGTGTTAAGAACATAACAAACACAACCAAAAGGATGAAAATAAGAAATGTTGGGTTTTATATTCTTCCACAATTCATAAGGAGTCTTATTCAGAATTGGTCTCACAGAGATTCTGTTCTGAATGTAACACGCTGGGTTTACTGCCTCTGCCCAAAAGTGCTTAGCCATGCCAGTTTCTTGGAGCATGGTTCTTGCCATCTCCTGAAGAGTTCTGTTCTTCCTCTCAACAACACCATTTTGTTGAGGAGTTCTAGGACAAGAGAAATCATGTGCAATTCCATAGGAATCAAACAGACTCACAAACTTGTCATTCTCAAACTCTCCACCATGGTCACTTCTGACACGCACAATCCTACAAGCCTTCTCATTTTGTACTTTGGCAATGAAGGTAGAGAACACAGCATGAGACTCATCCTTGTGGGTTAGAAATTTTACCCATGTCCAGCGACTATAGTCGTCAACAATGACCATCCCATATCTCTTGCCACATATAGACTCAGTTTTCACTGGTCCAAACAGGTCGATATGCAGAAGTTCCAACGGCCTTGAGGTTGATACAACATTCTTTGCCTTGAAAGGGACTTTTGTGAATTTGCCCTTCTGACATGCTTCACAAAGAGCATCTGAAGAGAACTTCAGAGTGGGTAAGCCCCTGACAAGGTTTAGCTTACTCAGCTGAGAAATCATTCTCATACGGGCATGCCCTAACCGTCTATGCCATACCCATGGCTCTTCATTAACAGACAGAAGGCACTTCACATTCTGAGCCTCCAACTCAGATAATCTGATCTTATAAATGTTGTTCTTCCTCTTGTTGTTAAACAGAACAGAGCCATCGATCTGACTTACAGCCCGGCATGACTTTTGATTGAAGATAACATCATAACCCTTGTCAGCTAATTGACTTATAGACAATAAGTTATGAGTTAAACCGTCTACCAATAAAACATTATCAATGCATGTACTACTATCTACACAAATAGTACCAGTACCAACAATTTTACCCTTTTCGTTGCCACCAAAGCCAACTTCGCCTCCTGGCTTAAGTTTTAGCTCTTGGAACATACGCCTTTCTCCCGTCATGTGACGCGAGCATCCACTGTCCAGATACCATGATTGGTGTTTCATTGGAGCTATCAAGAATATCTGCAACATAGATAATCTTATCCTTAGGTACCCACTTTCTGGGTCCTCTCTTGTTAGTTACCCCAGAAGTTCTGATCACCTTGGTTTTCTCAACATGATAATGTAAATGAATTTTTGCATGATATTTAGACATGGAGAAAGATTCCTTTTTGAGAGGGGGTTTTGCAACTTTAGCAGGTAAAGGATCAGGTAATATAGTACCAGAGGGAACAAAGCATTCATATAAGGATTTAGCTTTAAGCATAGGAGGCTCATTTCTAATTGGTTTAGAATAGCCAATGCCATGCATTCCATTTCTGCTTACGCCATGGATCATTGAAGCCTTTAAGCTTCTGTCTACGCTTTTAGCCAGGAATCTTTGAAAGGATTTTTCATATTTAGATTCATGCTTACTATTAGAGGCATCACAGGCAATAACTTCTTCTAACTTAGCAATTTGGTTCTTAAGCATAGAGTTAGAATTTACTAAAGCATGGTTATAATTTTTCAAATCAGAAATAATTTTCTCATGTTCATAAGGAGTTTTAGAAACAGCAGATAAGTCCTTTTTCAACTTTTTATGCTTAGACAATAAGGAGTTATACTTATCCATGATATCAGACAAAGCATGTTTTAGTTCAGAGGTTGAGAAAGAAGCGAATACCTCATTTTCATCGTCTGAATTAGGATCTCCTTCTGATTCTGAGTTAGAGTCAACAACATCCTTTGACTCTGCTCCTTTGTCTTTGACAATAGCCATGAGTCCTTGGACTTCACCATCAGAGTCAACATCCTCTGACTCTGATTCATCAAAGGTCACCATCAGACTTTTCTTTGTCTTGAAGTGCTTCTTTGGCCTTTTGTCCTTTTTCAGTTTTGGACAGTCACTCTTGTAGTGCCCTGATTCTTTGCACTCAAAGCATGTGACTTCCTTAATTGAGGACTTCTTCTGGCCTGAGGATTCAAAATTTCCTTTGGCCTTTCCAGAGCCTTTGTACTTGCTCTGCCTGTGCTTCCAGATACGGTTGAGCCTTTTTGAAATCAGAGTCAACTCATCTTCATCAGAATCTTCTAATGCTTCTTCAGATTCTTCTGCTTCAGCTTGGAGATCTTTTGACTTCTCAGATTTAGCCTTCTCAGATTTGGATTTCAAGGCTATTGACTTCTTCCTCAGATCTTGCATCTCTGAGCGCTTCAGTTCATGACACTTCAGTATGCTGATGAGTTCTTCTAAACTCATACGCTCAACATCTCTCGTAAGTTCTATTGAAGTCACCAAGGGCATCCAGCTTTCAGGAAGACTTCTGATGACCCTTATGACATGATCTTTTGTTGTGTAGCTCTTGTTGAGAGGTCATATTCCAGCTACAAGCAACTGAAATCTGGAGAACATTTCTTCAATGGACTCGTTTGGTTCCATGATGAAGGATTCATACTTTTGAATCAAGGACAACGCCTTCGATTCCTTCACTTTTTTGTTTCCTTCATGAGACATCTTTAAGGATTCAAAGATGCCCTTAGCAAACTCACGATCTGTAATCTTCTGGTACTCTTCATAAGAGATAGCACTTAGAAGAATTGCTCTAGCTTTGTGATGTTGTGAGTAAAGCTTCTTTTGATCTGCAGTCATCTCTGACCTTGGGATCTTCTTGCCTTCTGCATCAACTGGACGCTCATAGCCATCCACAATAATATCCCAGAGATCTGCATCGAAACCCAGAAAGAAACTTTCAAGTCTATCTTTCCAATATTCGAACCTTTGACCGTCGAACATGGGAGGCTTTGCATTGTAACCATCTTTTTGCGTTTCACTGGTGGTAGCCATTGTTTTTCACACCGGCCCGGATCACTGAACACTGTTAGGTGTGGTAATCAGAACTTGCGCTCTGATACCAATTGAAGGTATGAAAAACGGTAGAAAGGGGGGGTTTGAATAACGTTTTCAGAATAAAACTTCCACCTTAAAGATTTTATCAAATCTTTCGAGAACAAAGTGCTTAAGATAAGAGATAGAAAAGCACACAAGGATTTTATCCTGGTTCACTTGATGAATCACTCAAGCTAATCTAGTCCACCCGTTAAGGTGATTTCTTCCTTCTTAGAATGAAGGCAATCCACTAATCAGGTAAATGTTACAACTGCACTTGAAACCTACAAGTGACTAACAATACACTGACTTAGCTCACACCAAGAGTCACTCTCTTAGTCTTCTCTAGGATCCGATCAAACTTGATCTCCTAAAGGTAATTAAACAACTGTTTAAGAAAGAATGTTTACAAAGAAATTGCTTCTGAAAAGCTAATGGTAAACACAATGAATTCAGATGAAAGAATGCTTAGAAGGTTTGAATATAGCTTGCGCGTGTGAGATTCTTCCAACCGCATCTTTCAATCTTCAGACTCTATTTATACTCCAAGGATTAGGGTTTGAACGCTGCATGGGAATGCTACCTTTCAGATATCTCAGGATCCTCTTAACAGCAGTTAAGTGCGTTTCCCTAGGATCTGATTGGAAACGAGCGCATAGATGAACACTAAACAGAATATCTGGCCTAGATGCAGTTAAGTATAGAAGTGATCCTATCATACCACGATAGAGCTTCTGACAAACTTTACCACTTGCATATTCTCTCTCCAGGATGCATGTAGGATGCATTGGAGTCTTAGCAATTATAGATTCTGCCATGATGAATGTACGTTCCTTCTGGTGTTTGATCAACTTGTATGCCCAGAAAGTACTTGAGTCCTCCAGGTTTTCTCTACATTTCTTGTATGGATTTCCTAGCCATGAGTGGCTAGTACTCTTTATGCTTTGGGTTTAATGTGATTTCATGAATTCCTAGTTGTAATTCCTACCCCTTTCTTGATTAACTATAATCAAATCGGAAGATTTTTGTGGTTTAGGGACTTGGGTTGAAATTGATCCTTCTATGCTTGCTTCTAGGAATAGAGTGAGGGTTGGGTTTTGTAAGCCTGAAATTGCATGCTATTAATCCTCATATAAATGACTAAGTACACAAGGAATTGGGCTTAGCTTTTAGTGTGGGAGAATTGCACATGTGAGGAATCAATGAGTGAGTAACTAGGCTATAACAACAAGGGATTGATTCAAGGTTTCATTTGCATAGGGTAGGTTGATTTGAGAGGATTGGATGATCGTTGACCCAAAGCATCTTTATCAATTGATATTTTCATCTCTTTATATTTGCTATTTGTGCAAACTCTTTGTTACAAACAATCAATGAAGGTATGAAAAACGGTAGAAAGGGGGGGTTTGAATAACGTTTTCAGTACAAAACTACCACCTTAAAGATTTTAACAAATCTTTTCGAGAACTAAGTGCAAAAGATAGAGATAGAAAAGCACACAAGGATTTTATCCTGGTTCACTTGATAAATCACTCAAGCTACTCCAGTCCACCCGTTAAGGTGATTTCTTCCTTCTTAGAATGAAGGCAATCCACTAATCAGGTAAGAGTTACAACTGCACTTGAAACCTACAAGTGACTAACAATTACACTGACTTAGCTCACACTAAGATTCACTCTCTTAGTCTTCTCTAGGATCCGATCAACCTTGATCTCCTAAAGGAAAATCAAACAACTGTTTGAGGTTGGTGTTTACAAGGGTTTGCTTCTGAATAAGCTGAGTGTAAACTAAATAAATTACAGGATGAAAGAAAGCTTAGAATATTTTGAATATCTTGCGCGTGTGTTGCTTCTCGTATTTTTCTACACCGCTTCTTTCAATCTTCAGCCTCTATATATACTCCAAGGATTAGGGTTGAGCGTTGCATGGGAAATGCTACCGTTGGAGGGCAGTTCTGGAAAATCCAGCTTCTGCTGTGGCTGAGAACGTTAGGTAGGTCGTCAGGAAGGTACACTTGCTTTTGTACTTGGATAGCGACTTGACCTTTTAACCTAGGAGACTTCTGATCAGGGGAATACTTCATATTGGAACTTGTGAAGCCGGTTGATCAGAGTCAGAGGGAAAGCACAGATCCTCTGACCATTGTATCTTCTGATTCTGAACTCAGAGGGAAGAACATGGCCTTCAGAGTTTCTTGCTTCTGGACTTCAGAGTTTCCACTATTCAGCTTCTGGATCTTCAGAGTCTTCTACACCATCAGAACATCTGAACCTTCAGTGTTTCTTGGCTATCAGAACTTCTGGATCTTCAGAGCTTCTAGCGACTGAGTCCTCATCAGAGTTTGTATAGCTTCAGATCTTCTGAAGCTTTTCCACTGTTCATACTGAACATGGTGAATGCGAAAGCGTTGCTTGGGTTACCCTTTATACACAGTGCTTCTGATTTGTGTGAGATTGAGTTGAGGTCAGAGCCTGTAACTAGCACACTCAGAAAAACACGTTAGAGTAACACAATTGTTCATATCAAAAGGTTAACTTGTAATCATCAAAACATAGAGTTGTACTACTAGATCAAAACTTGATCTTACAATCTCCCCCTTTTTGATGATGACAAAACTAAGATTTTTGATGAACAATTCTTAAACAATAAACTGAATTCACTCAGAGTTTAGAGATAATAAAAAAAAAAAAACTTATCCTGATGTGAATAGTTTATCTTGCTCATTCTGAATTCAAGTCACTGCTTGATTCTGAGCTTAGCTCCCCCTGAATCTAACACTTGATGAAAACGTTAGTAAAATCTAGATTCTGAGCTAAAACATATAAGAGTTCAGAGTAAAAGGCTTATGACATAGATGAAAAACTAATAATCAGAGCGCATAAGTGATCAGAGTCATAGACAGGGTATCAGAGTCTTGGGTATCAGAGTCAACTTAGAATCACTTCAGAAGAAGTGAAATGTATTCCTTGTATTTGCCCAGTGACACATCTATGGTCATGAAGGTGGAACTCTTAAAATCTCCAAAAGAAAAATAAGTCACACTAACACATCTTACACATCAAAAACTGGGTTTACTCCCCCTTTTTGTCATAAGCAAAAAGCTTGGGGTGTGAAAAACTTAGCTTGAAGTGCAAGGTACTCCCCCTTAGAGAAGGTCTAAGTTTAAGGAAAATGAAAATGATGTAAGAATCAGAGTTAGGCGAAAATAAATAGGAGAGTTAATGCAAGGGATGAACGTTTACCACCGGTCAAGTGAGTAAATAGAAGGGTCAGTTACCAAGAACTTAACCTCGAGAAACTGTAGGAGCATTAACTTTCAGAGAGAAAGTGAAGCCTATAAAAAAAAACGTTGGAGAGAAAGGTAAGCTTCACACCTCGAATAATTTTCAGTAAGAAAAAAATGGCATCATACAGAACGACATTAGAAGAGCTCAGAAGGAAGGCTTTTGAGGAAGATATGTTCCTCAATATTAGGCATCCCGATGGTACAAAGACCATACAAGAGCTGACGAAGACACTGCTGGAAGAAGATCTTGGTCCAGAGATGGAGAAAGATCTGAAGGAGTTCCTCTGCTTCGTGGAGGAGATTCAGGGGCTTTGCCAGCGGGAGCTGAATCTGCTGGAAGAGAAGGAGACTGTGGAAAAGAGACTTAAGACGACAGAAGATAGTCTAGAGAGAGAGGAGCTGAGCATCAGACTCGGCAACATAGAGTATACACTGGATCGTCTGGAGAAGGAAAGAGTGGAGCAGCGCCAAGAATGCAGAAGAATGAGGAAGGATCCTCCATTCTAGATATAGGGAATAATGTATGATGGAAAGAAGTATGATGTAAACATAGAACAATTATGAATAAACCAGGTTTTGCAAACATATGTGACACAAATATATATAGATATATGCATATAGAATCACAAACGAACAAATGAAAATAAGTAGTTAAAAAGAATAAACAGAGTTTAACAAAAAGGAAAACAAAGTAAACGAAAGAAGAAAAAGAAGAGATCCTAAGACTAAGGTTTGTCAGTACGGCGCAGAAGTTCCATCATCATTTGCTTCATCTCAATCAGCATGGATTCATGAGTGTCAAGACGTTGTTCCATGATGTCGAGTCTGGATGAGCTTGTCTGAGTAGAGCTGGAAGGAACGTTCTGAGCAGCTTGAGGTTCTGGAATGGAAGCAGAAGCAGCAGGAGTAAACATAACTGGTGCAAGTCGCTCTGCCTCAGCCTCAGCTTCAAGACGCTCTGCCTCAAGTCTTGCTTGTTCAGCCTTAGCTGCTGCTTGACGTGCAGCTTCTTCGTCTTGTTCTTTCTTTCTCTTGGCTTCTTCAATGGCTTCAAGAAGCTTGTTTCTCTGTTCTAGTTCGTGAAGAGCCACCCTCCTAGCAAACCTTTTCTTTGCAGCCTCAATGCTCTGACTGCCCTCTGCATGCAGGAGCTGCAGCATAACGGGAAACTGAGCCACTAGCCAAGTGCTCAAATTGTTCCACTCATCAGCCACATTGTAAGCATTCTCACTGAGATCAGTCTGACCGTGCACATTGCGGAGCCTCAAGGAGGCTTCATGATTGAAAATATTGATGCACTCAGAGAGAGATGTGGGTTGAAGGTGAGTATAGGGAATGATGGAGAGGTTGGGTGCAGGAGAGGCTGGGTGATTGCTGCTATGAGCTTCAGAGGCACCTTGTGGAGAACCAATGTTAATTATGGGAGCATTGGGTTCAGAGGTTCCACGGTGAGGGTCTGAAGTTTCAACCAGAGGGTGAGGTGATCTAACCGAGGATTGGTTAGACACTGATTGTTCAGGTTCAGGGTCTGGTTGAATTGGCTCTTGTTGGTCAGGGACAGGGTGAGCTTGTTGGACTAAGGGGTCTGCCTCTTGGATAGGATTGGCCAAGATAGGTTCATCTGGGTCAACTAGACGTTCAGGTCTAGGGCCAGGATATTGCCTAGGGCTTGGACATGTAAGGTAATATTCTTCCAAGGCAGATACCTTCTCTTTCCTAACCTCCATGAATTTTCTAATTGATTCAGAAGTGTTGGAGGGAGGAGAGTCAATCACATTGATGGGGAAGGATACAGGTGTGAAGGCTGATGAAGAGTCTGTATCCGTGGGTCTGACAGCAGGACGTGCTGATGCTCTGGGAGCAGAGTGATCAGACGTTCTGGGTTGTGGTTCTGTTTGGTTGGGCTCGGTTTGGTCATGGATGATGGGTTCAGAAGGTAATGGGTCGTATGGAATGGTAAGGAGAGAGGTTGGATCTTCTGACCTAGAGGGTTGGTTCTGAAGCAAATTCCAGAGAGGTGCTTCAGTAGGAGAAGGTTGAAAGAAGGAAGATCTTGGGGAATGTGGTGGAGAGGTGGTTTGTGCGGCTGGTTGGGTTTCAGGAATAGGAGTGAGGGGATTTGAAGAGTGTTGGAGTAAGGCAGAAATCGGGAGTGCATCAAATAAATTCAAATCATCATCAGAGGTAAGTGCAGGCTTACTTGTATGTGCTGATGATCGAGTCACTCTGGCAGGAGCTTCAGTCCTTCTGACCTCTGCAGCAGCTGGTTCCACCCGAGTAGGCTTCACCACAATTCTGACTTTCTTCTGCTTCTTCTTTGGAGGACCATCCTCACTATCATCACCATCATCATCAGCAGGCTTGCTCTTCGGTTTCTTGACCAGAGGGACATCAGATTCCTCTGAGGAATCTTCCAGAACCATCTTCCTCTTGGTTTTCTTCTTTGGAGGAGAAGAATACTCTGGAGCTGGTGGAAGTCTGCTGACAAAATCATCAAGGTCAATCTCGAATCCTTGAGCCCTGAGGTCTTCAACATAGCATCTGATGGCTTCAGGATGGTCTGCTTGAGTCCACAGAGGGTAGTTATTCAGAGGCATTCTTCTTCCTCTGATCTCAGAAGATGTGTCTTCATGAGCAGGAGCAATCTTCTTCTGGATTAAGCCCATCTTCTTCAAAGAGTTGGCAGTGAAGACGTCACTGACAATTGTGCTCAAGTCCTCTGTGCAACCAGCATTGATCAAATCTTGCACCAAGTTGCTTTCAATGAGAAAGTCTGAGAGCAGCCTCCCAAAAGGGATATATTTGATGGCTGACTTGATGGAGGCGGTGGTGCGAGACTTCCGGATGCATTCCTTCAAATAGGAGAACAGGAAGTAGGGAAGGCAGATCTTCTCCTTGTCTTGAATGAAGAACAGCATCGCCTTCTGGTTGAAGTTGATGTAGTCTGGAGAACTTCCCTTTGGTCGCTGATTGATGCAGTTGAGCAGGATCTTGTGCCAGATCCTGAGTTTGGGATGAAGGTCCATCACCTTGTAGCTCGTCTTGCCCGGTTTGAAAGTGGTGTACAGGGCCTTGTTGACTATGTCCTTGGTTCTGGGTTTCAGCTTCGATTCCGTTAGTGAGAACCGATACCCATGAGCAGTTTCTGCACCAAGCAGATTCACGAATGACTTCTCCGTGATGATGATCTTCCTACCCAGTATGTAGGAGACTACCTGAGTGTCATCACAATCAGCGTGCTTCCAGAATTCCTTTACTAGCTTCTCATACACCGGTCCTCGAAGTCGATTGAAGTAGTTTCCCCAACCTTGAGCTTGGACTTCAGGACGAAGATCAAACCCATTAGCAGCCAAGTTGTCGAGGTTGAATCTCCATTCTGCCAGGACTTGGAGTTCCTCAGGAGGAAATACACAGTGAACGGCACAGCCCCGTTCTGCAATAGGAACAACCTGCTCTTGAGCTTGAGCTTGTTCTTGTGCTGGGTTCTCAGAGCCTTGTTGACCCGTTGCCAAACCGACTACCATGTGAGGGAACTGAGGTGCATCTGCAGTAGATCTTCTGGTTTGTCTCACCATTTTGAAGAGGTTGAGGGTTTGAGGTAGAAGATGAAGTTTGAAGGATGAGGAGTGATCGAGAGAGAAATCACGAAGGAGGCGGTTTTGAAAAGCAGAGAGTGCGAGAGTGAAAACCGGAAGTGAGAGAGAACGTGTGTGTATAGTGGGTTTTATCAAATAACCGTTGTTGATTCAAAAAGCACTTTAAGATCAACGGTTGAAAATTAAAGATAGATAGTAACAGTAAAATACACAATCACACACAGGAGATAAGCATATCTACACGCAATCATAACAGACTGTCACACGGGCACAAGGAACTATGCATCAGAAATTCTGACGCACGTGTTGTTGTCTCAGCTTCAGAGTCAGTACCAGTGGGCACACACACTCTGATTGAGTTACCTTCTGGACTAGACATCTTCTGATCAAGAAGTATCATAGTCAGAGGTTCTGATCCATCTTCACTCTGGACAAAAGTCCATGCTTAGATTTTTCAGAATAAAATTAAATCTATCTTCAGCTAAGGGCTTTGTAAAGATATCTGCCCATTGATGGTCAGTATCAACAAACTTCAGAAGAAGTACGCCCTTCTGTACATAATCTCTAATAAAATGATACTTTACCTCAATGTGCTTTGCCCTTGAATGCAAGATAGGATTCTTACTCAATGAAATTGCAGCAGTGTTATCACAATAGATTGGGATATTGCTCTCAAGGATCTGATAATCCTCCAGCTGATGTTTCATCCAGAGCATCTGAGTGCTGCATATTGCTGCTGAGATATATTCTGCCTCTGCAGTTGATAGTGCAATGGTTGATTGCCTCTTGCTTGCCCATGAGACTAGATTGCTTCCCAGAAATTGACAATTTCCAGAAGTACTTTTTCTCTCTGTTCTATCTCCAGCATAATCAGCATCACAATAACCTGAAAGCTTATACTCTGATGTTTTCTTATACATCAAGCCAAGGTTAGTGGTGCCTTTCAGATACCTTAGGATCCTCTTAACAGCGGTTAAGTGAGTTTCCCTTGGATCTGATTGGAAACGAGCACATAAATGAACACTAAATAATATGTCTGGCCTAGATGCAGTTAAGTATAGAAGTGAACCTATCATGCCACGATAGAGCTTCTGACATACTTTACCACTTATATCTTCTTTTTCCAGAATGCATGTTGGATGCATTGGAGTCTTGGCCACTGTAGATTCCAGCATATTGAACTTCTTCAGAAGTTCTTTAGTGTACTTGCTCTGATGGATATATGTTCCTTCTGGTGTTTGATTAACTTGTATTCCCAGAAAGTACTTTAATTCTCCCATCATACTCATCTCAAATTCAGCCTGCATCATCTCAGAAAATTCTTTGCATAGAGATTGATTAGCAGAACCAAATATAATATCATCAACATAAATTTGCACAATTAAGATATCATCCTTATAAGTCTTGCAAAAGAGAGTTGTATCTACTTTACCCCTTACAAACTCATTCTCCAGAAGGAATGAGCTAAGTCTCTCATACCATGCTCTGGGAGCTTGCTTCAGACCGTAGAGTGATTTCTTCAATTTGAACACATGGTCTGGTTTCTTTTCATCTTCAAAACCTGGGGGTTGATGAACATAGACTTCCTCTGAGATATAACCATTTAGGAAGGCACTCTTTACGTCCATCTGATGTAGAATTATGTTGTGATTTACTGAGAAAGAGATCAATAGTCTGATTGCCTCCAGTCTAGCTACTGGAGCAAATGTTTCAGTGTAGTCTATTCCTTCCTGCTGGCTGTAGCCTTGAGCAACTAGCCTTGCCTTGTTTCTGACTACATCTCCTTTCTCATTCAGCTTGTTTCTGAATACCCATTTTGTTCCAATAACATGAACATTCTCAGGCTTCTTCACTAAGCTCCAAACATCGTTTTTGGAAAATTGATTCAGTTCTTCTTCCATGGCCAGAATCCAATCCTTGTCCTGAAGAGCTTCATCTATGGACTTGGGTTCAATTAAGGACACCAATCCTTTCAGACTCAGCAAGGTCTCTTCAGAGGGTCTGAAGGCAGATCTGGTTCTGACTGGTTCATCTTTGTTGCCCAGAATCAATTCCTTAGGATGAGCTGCAGTGATTCTGCTCTTCTTCAGAGTTTGTGAGTTAGAGGGACCAGCTTCTTCCTCTGGTTCAACTTCCTCTGGAGCTTTGCCTTTGTCAGAAACATTAATGCTTAAATCTGCAAACTTTTCAACTAGCTTTGACTGGTCAGAGTCAAGCTTATCGTCAAATCTAACATGAATAGATTCTTCAATAGTCTTAGCATCAGTATTATAAAATCTAAAACCTTTAGATCTATCAGAATAACCAAGTAATAGACACTTAGAAGACTTAGCATCAAATTTATGCAATCTATCCTTAGTATTGAGAACATAACAAACACAGCCAAAAGGATGAAAATAAGAAATGTTGGGTTTTATGTTCTTCCACAATTCATAAGGAGTCTTATTCAGAATTGGTCTCACAGAGATTCTATTCTGAATGTAACATGCTGTATTTACTGCCTCTGCCCAAAAGTGCTTAGCCATGCCAGTTTCTTGGAGCATGGTTCTAGCCATCTCCTGAAGAGTTCTGTTCTTCCTCTCAACAACACCATTTTGTTGAGGAGTTCTGGGACAAGAGAAATCATGTGCAATTCCATAGGAATCAAACAGACTCTCAAACTTGTCATTCTCAAACTCTCCACCATGGTCACTTCTGACACGCACAATTCTACAAGCCTTCTCGTTTTGCACTTGAGCAATGAAGGTAGAGAACACAGCATGAGACTCATCCTTGCGGGTTAGAAACTTTACCCATGTCCAGCGGCTATAGTCATCAACGATAACCATCCCATATCTCTTGCCACCTATAGACTCAGTTTTCACTGGTCCAAACAGGTCGATATGAAGAAGTTCTAACGGCCTTGAGGTTGAGACAACATTCTTTGCCTTGAAAGGGACTTTTGTGAATTTGCCTTTCTGACATGCTTCACAAAGAGCGTCTGAAGCGAACTTCAGATTGGGTAAGCCCCTGACAAGGTTTAGCTTGCTCAGCTGAGAAATCTTTCTCATACTGGCATGCCCTAACCGTCTATGCCATACCCACTGCTCTTCATTAACAGACAGAAGGCACTTCACATTCTGAGCCTCCAACTCAGATAATCTGATCTTATAAATGTTGTTCTTCCTCTTGCTGTTAAACAGAACAGAGCCATCGATCTGACTTACAGCCCGGCAGGACTTTTGATTGAATATAACATCATAACCCTTGTCAGCTAATTGACTTATAGACAATAAGTTATGTGTTAAGCCGTCTACCAATAAAACATTATCAATGCATGGACTACTATCTACACAAATAGTACCAGTACCAATAATTTTACCCTTTTCATTTCCTCCGAAGCCAACTTCGCCTCCAGGCTTAAGTTTCAGCTCTCGGAACATACGCTTTCTCCCGTCATGTGACGCGAGCATCCACTGTCCAGATACCATGATTGGTGTTTCAGTGGAGCTATCAAGGATATCTGCAACATAGATAATCTTGTCCTTAGGTACCCACTTTCTGGGTCCTCTTTTGTTAGTTACCCCAGAGGTTCTGATCACCTTGGGTGTCTCAACATAATATTTTAAAGGAATATTTGCATGATATTTAGTCATAGAGAAAGATCCCTTTTTAAGAGGGTTGTTTGCAACTTTAGCAGGTACAGGATCAGGCAATATGGTACCAGAGGGAATAAAGCATTCATACAAGGATTTAGCTTTAGACACAGAAGGCTCATTTCTAATTGGTTTAGAATAGCCAATGCCATGCATTCCATTTCTGCTTACGCCATAGATCATTGAAGCCATTAAGCTTCTATCTACGCTTTTAGCAAGGAATCTTTGAAAAGATTTTTCATACTTAGATTCATGCTTACTATCAGAGGCATCGCAGGCAATAACTTCTTCTAACTTAGCAATTTGATTCTTAAGCACAGAGTTAGAATTAACTAAAGCATGGTTATCATTTTTCAAATCAGATATGATTTTCTCATGTTCAGAAGGAGTTTTAGAAACAGCAGATAAGTTCTTTTTCAGCTTCTTATGCTTAGACAACAAGGAGTTATACTTATCCATGATATCAGACAAAGCATGTTTCAGTTCAGAGGTAGAGAAGGAAGCAAATACCTCATTTTCATCGTCTGAGTTAGGATCTCCTTCTGATTCTGAGTCAGAGTCAACAGCTTCCTTTGACTCTGCTTCCTTGTCTTTGACAATTGCCATGAGTCCTTGGACTTCACCATCAGAGTCAACATCCTCTGACTCTGATTCATCAAATGTCACCATCAGACTCTTCTTGGTCTTGAAGTGCTTCTTTGGCTTCTTGTCCTTCTTCAATTTTGGACAGTCACTTTTGTAGTGCCCTGATTCTTTGCACTCAAAGCAAGTGACTTCCTTGATTGATGACTTCTTCTGACCTGAGGATTCAGACTTTCCTCTTGCCTTTCCAGAGCCTTTGAACTTGCTCTGCCTGTGCTTCCAGATGCGGTTGAGTCTCTTGGAGATCAGAGTCAGCTCATCTTCATCAGAATCTTCTGATGCCTCTTCAGATTCTTCTTCTTCAGCTTGAAGAGCCTTTGACTTCTCAACCTTAGCCTTTTCAGATTTGGATTTCAAGGCTATGGACTTTTTCCTGAGATCTTGCATCTCTGAGCGCTTCAGCTCATGGCATTTCAAAATGCTGATGAGTTCTTCTAAACTCATATTCTCAACGTCTCTCGTGAGCTCTATTGAAGTCACCAAAGGCATCCAACTTTCAGGAAGACACCTGATGACCCTTATGACATGATCTTTTGTTGTGTAGCTCTTGTTGAGAGGACGTATGCCAGCTACAAGCAGTTGAAATCTGGAGAACATTTCTTCAATGGACTCATTTGGCTCCATGATGAAGGATTCATACTTTTGGATCAAAGACAATGCCTTTGATTCTTGACTTTCTTGTTTCCTTCATGAGACATCTTCAGAGAATCAAAAATGCCTTTAGCAAACTCACGATCTGTAATCTTCTGGTACTCCTCATAGGAGATAGCACTTAGAAGAATTGCTCTTGCTTTGTGATGTTGTGAGTACAGCTTCTTTTGATCTGCAGTCATCTCTGACCTTGGGATCTTCTTGCCATCTGCATCAACTGGACGCTCATAGCCATCCACAATAATATCCCAGAGATCTGCATCGAAACCCAGAAAGAAACTTTCCAGTCTATCTTTCCAATATTCGAACCTTTGACCATCGAACATAGGAGGCTTGCGTTGTAACCATCTTTTGAGTTCACTGGTGGGGCAGCCATTGTTTTCACACCGGCCCGGATCACTGAACACTGTTAGGTGTGGTAACAGAACTTGCGCTCTGATACCAATTGAAGGTATGAAAAACGGTAGAAAGGGGGGGTTGAATAACGTTTCAGTACAAAACTACCACCTTAAAGATTTTAACAAATCTTTTCGAGAACTAAGTGCAAAAGATAGAGATAGAAAAGCACACAAGGATTTTATCCTGGTTCACTTGATAAATCACTCAAGCTACTCCAGTCCACCCGTTAAGGTGATTTCTTCCTTCTTAGAATGAAGGCAATCCACTAATCAGGTAAGAGTTACAACTGCACTTGAAACCTACAAGTGACTAACAATTACACTGACTTAGCTCACACTAAGATTCACTCTCTTAGTCTTCTCTAGGATCCGATCAACCTTGATCTCCTAAAGGAAAATCAAACAACTGTTTGAGGTTGGTGTTTACAAGGGTTTGCTTCTGAATAAGCTGAGTGTAAACTAAATAAATTACAGGATGAAAGAAAGCTTAGAATATTTTGAATATCTTGCGCGTGTGTTGCTTCTCGTATTTTTCTACGCCGCTTCTTTCAATCTTCAGCCTCTATATATACTCCAAGGATTAGGGTTGAGCGTTGCATGGGAAATGCTACCGTTGGAGGGCAGTTCTGGAAAATCCAGCTTCTGCTGTGGCTGAGAACGTTAGGTAGGTCGTCAGGAAGGTACACTTGCTTTTGTACTTGGATAGCGACTTGACCTTTTAACCTAGGAGACTTCTGATCAGGGGAATACTTCATATTGGAACTTGTGAAGCCGGTTGATCAGAGTCAGAGGGAAAGCACAGATCCTCTGACCATTGTATCTTCTGATTCTGAACTCAGAGGAAGAACATGGCCTTCAGAGTTTCTTGCTTCTGGACTTCAGAGTTTCCACTATTCAGCTTCTGGATCTTCAGA